>NW_017153562.1:648936-654536 GCF_001652005.2 Ceratina calcarata
CGAATTTCGTCAATGCCAATAAAATGCCAAATAATCATACTTAACTCGTTAAATACTCAAGTTAGAAGAAAAATACATAGAATCTTTCTTGTAGAGGACATCAGTGCCTACAATTTCTGTATAATAAACTTTTCGCTATCGTCAATAATTAATTGGATATTTCCTTCTATACTTTTTAGCACGTAGCTATTTATTATTAGCATTGTTCTTTCGACGTCTGATTTCGTTTTAATTATAGGAAATGTGTTCAGGAAATGTGTTAAAAGAGTATTCGTTGTCTGTACAGGTGTTTTGATATCGTTTATTTATAAATGTTACATCTTCGAAAATATAATATCATGCATTAGTGTCCGCATTTAAAATAGAATCGAAGGCTTTTGACAGAGATAAAAATTTACGTTGTATAAAAAAAGAAATATTTAAACATTAAAGGAATTATAAGTAAAATTAATTGAAGATATAGTTATTACTATTAGCCTAATTTTTTTCAGATATGCATTATGTGTCATTTAACTTACGACGACGTTTCAATGTTACTGGACTCGCCGGATCAGTCAATGGTCGTTTTTTGACTTTTGGTAAAGTCATTTTGTATTTGGGCATCGGTTGAGCTTTAAAAACGGTTTGTTTTCGCAGTCGCGCAATAGCGTCCTCCTCTTGCCTTATTTTCATGGCCTTTTCCATTTCTCTAGTTTGTTCCCTTTGTCGTTCTCTTTCTTGGAGACCTTTATCGAATTGTTTTCTTTGTAGCGCTCGAACTGCCGTATGCAAAACGGGTGGTTTCGGACATCCTATATTTTTCTTAGGTGAGCACGGTACAAAGGGCGGCTTCTTCCAAAGCTGAACATCACAAACAAACAAATTTATCTTATTTGTTAATCAGTTTAATTGAAAAAATAACTTGGCTTTTATGGAAATTCTATTAATTGAATTACCTCAGTTGTTTTCTTAGTCGTTTTGTCTGACTTATTACTTTTCTCAGTTCGATTGTTAATCACCTGTTTATTATTATCATTGTTTTCTTTATTGGCGATCCGAGACTTCAAATATTTTGGAAGAGGGTTCGCACGAAAGACCCTGAAATCTTTCTCGTTTTCTGGAACCTAAGTAGGCGAAGTAAAAACGAATTGCATCAGCCTTCAATAACATACAAGAATAAGATACGAATGTCCATACCGTTTTTAGTATTTGTCGTTTCACCTCTTTCTTATGTTTGTCCCTTAAATCAAAAGTAAATGGATATACCACAGCAGTTTGCGATTTCTTTATTTTATCCCATATTTGAGGCTTGGCTTCAGGATTCTAAAACGATTATCTAAATTTTTAACGAATCAATTATTCAAAAAAGGTAAATCAATTAACATTGCGTACCACTTGCATATCCAGAGGTTCGTGTTGTTCTTTAATATTTTCCTGGCGGTCCTTATTGTTCCCATATGCTGACACAGATGACTCACGATTTACAGGAGACAAAGCAAGTGTGCTAAAAGATTTGTACAAAAATTGAACAATTTTTCTTGCCTGATGGTAAGAGAATTTTCAATCGGATTTGAAATAATTTTAATTCTTACTCATTTAGTTTTTCTGTCGTTATAATATTGGGAAGTGGAGTGGACACTGTTGGGCCTGATTTACCTGAGAACAGTCAAATTAGTAAGCAATTTTATTGTCTTAAATAAGTTTGCTAATATAAAAAGGTTGAATTGCCACTGTATCATTTAGACTATTTAGAGCATTCGAACTTACTAACAAATGTTGGTTCTCTGTCTAACGAATTGTTAAACTCAACGACCTGCGGGGATTTAACTATATCCGAAATATTTTTCTGGCGATCTTTCTTGGTCTCACATGCTGTCATGGGTGACTCACGGTTGACACTAGACTCAGACAAAGCAAATTTGCTAAAAGATCTGTACAAAATGGAACAATTTTTTTTGTTTGATGGAAACAGAAGTTTCATTCGGATATGAAATAATTTTAATTCTTACTCGATCAACGTATTGTCAGTTTCATTTAGTTCTGCTGCCTTTATAATACCGGGAATTGGAGTGGTCACTATTGGGCCCGATTTATCTGAAAACAATCAAATTAGTAATGAATTTTATTATTAAGTTCACTAGTATAAAAAAGTTCAATTGTCGCTGTATAATTTAGAGCATTCTTACTAAAAAATGAGTCTCCTCTATCTGATGCATTAGTAAAATCAACGAACTGGGGAGATGCAATCATATCCCACTTATTAGCATCTCTATATTTCATCCAATTTTCGTCAAGAGTATCCATTTTCATATTCTTTTTGTTCCACAACTTACGTGATGGTACTTTTAAACTATCCTTCATATCTTGCACTGATGTTAGTTGCGAATTTTCTTTATTCGATGCCATCATGTAAGCGTAGCACTTTAAATGATACGTAACAACTTTCGCATTAGCGATTATTTCGCAATCGTAATTATTTTTATTTACGTACGAGAAGGGCAAACTGAATTTGAATTTAAAGGAAGTTGATGAAACACGTGAGAATAACAATGATTTGAATACAGTTACGTTACTTCACAAAACGTACGTGTTATTATATACATAATAAATATAATTTCATAATTTTTTGTATTTAGCGCTTTATACAAAAATTATATTTCATTTATTATAATTCGATTTCAGCGTAACAAGTACGTTGCGCGCGATCATATTGATGTTTTGCCCACGCGAATATTTCTATGGATACAAACGTTCACAACAAAGCACAAAGTGTTCACACTGTTCATTTTTTAACAAATTTTTCGATCCGACCCTTCGATATGATCAGTTTCTTCCTTGACCAGAAATCACAATTGATTCAGTGGCCGTGTAAATGTACTCGAGGCAAGAAACTCTTTAGAATACTTAATTTAATTGTTGTAACATGACAATCCATTGTGTAGCACTATAATACAGTGCATATAAAAAGCCTTTAAGCAAGTTTATACTTTAAACATAAGAAAAAAAACGTCAGATATGCACGGCTTACGGTAAGGAAAATGTGTTGCAATGCATTACGCGAAAATTACTTTAACAGAACGCTAATTGGACGAAGTTGGAAAAGGAAGCAATATCTTTTCATTATTTTACACAATTCTTAGAGCCGATCACAATATCAATGGTCTCGGAACGAGTCGATGGCTGGAAGCGCTTTGGGAACCGGCAGCTCGATTATACACGCTACCGAATGCGCTTGATATGCTCGATGTAACCGGTGACGGGGATGCTAGGCTCCTCTGCGCCGATTTGGGAACGCTAGATGCTAATTCAGCTAAAGTAATGCGATATTTATATATTTTTAACAGTTGAAGAAATCCAGAGTGCTTCTTCAACATGTTTGTTAAAATCGTTTTAACGATCAGCTTATTATTGTTAGATACGGGTTTATAAAGGAGCTGATCAGGTAACAGAACACAATATGGTAGATTTACCTTGTGGATTAGTCGGCTTTTACACGGAGAATGGAGTACCACGATCATCTGTACTTGGAGTCGGCGCCGGTTCCAGCGTATACATTTTTAAAAATATGAGACCTTACTTTAAGTATTCCTTGCCGCATATTGACGTGCACCCGAAAGAGCGAGAGGTACAAAAAATGACCTTCCTCTTAACGATGCATATTCCTTCGATTTACACATTTCGAGATCTTTACAGATTTGGCACAAGGCTGGACTGGACGACGAACTAAACGTACTCACGTTAGCCGATGAACTAAATCTTTTGCTAACTGAACTTGGAGCGGGATTCATTTCGCCACGTACATTAAAATTCCTGTCTTTAGATCCGAATTTGAGACCCAGCTTCGCGGAACAATATAAAAGAATTCCACTGATTAAAAGCAATGCATTGACAGCGATATCAGTAATTAGAAGAGACTCATGGAACGATCCTGCGAGCGGTTGCCTCGTTCTTGGGACAGAATTTGGCGAAGTACTTGTTCTAGATTCTCGGTACAATTTTCGACTGCTTCACTTAAGAATTACGAACTTTCGCGATATATTAAGTGTTTAGTTTGCGACAGGATATTTTCCGTAATGGATAAACACTTGTTGGAGTGGCCACCAGTTGCGTTTGCATGCACAGGTTTGTGGACCGGCGATGGAAGAATATTAATTATTGGGAGGGATGGTAAACTAGGCGCGATAAAAAGAGGAAGTCCTGTGAGACTTTGGGAAAAACTACCGTCACCAGCAATAGCTATTTCAGCTCTTAACAACGGTGGCTTCGCGGTATCCGTTATGGATGGCTCTTTAATTGGTTTTTCCAAGAAGGTATAATATTGTCATTTTAGTGTTTTATGCTGAGTGTAGGAAAATATACATTAATTGTATAGGGGATCAAACTTTGGAACGTTCTTGTCCCCGGCGCAATTTTGGATTCCGTGAGCCTTCCGGTACCACAAATTGGTTTATCATTACTCGCAGTCAGTACTGCCGGATTCGGGATTCGCGTGTACGACGGAAAGCATCATGTGGATACATTGAAGATTATGGAACCGGTGTCTGCGATGAAGGTAAATGATTTATAGAAAATCTAGATATTGACGATATATTCTGTCTTTCAATACAGTACGGTAAAATGGGGCAAGAAGAACGAACGATGGCGATGGTCACCGTGGGTGGCGGGCTTTGCGTAAAAATCTTGAAACGCACTGCAAATTTTAATGTTAACAACACAACGTCGAATTTAGTGTTGAACGACAGCTCTAAATTTTCTGTACCAAAGAAAACGCGGCTGTTCGTCGAACAAACGATAAGAGAGAGATCTGAAGCCAAAAAGATCCATACAACTTTCCAGCAAGGCCTTCTTCGTTTACAGCTACTGGTGGCTAAAAGAGTGGCCGATTCCTTGAACGACAGTCAAGACGTGGCGCCAAATCTGCTCACTATGGAAGCCACGGTTCTAGGATTGGGTCCCAATTACCAAATTCGCGTTTTATTAACGAACATATCCGACGAATTATCTGATACGGATATGTACATTGTTTGCAGAAGCGAGAACACGGAAGTGAAGCCACGTGTAATGGACGTGCCCTTGTTACCGAGCGGCATCCCGATTCCTTTGCTCGTTCATGCGATTTACAGGGGTAGAATATCGGGGAGGGTGGAGATTTTGTTGTGCAAGAAATCAAAAACGAAACCAATAAATGTAACAGCAGTGACGTTGCCTGCCGCCGAGGAAGATATCGAAGTCTAGTCTGTTGCAACATAGAAATCAGTGGAAAAGTATTTTTTATATACGTAACTTATTTTTCAATGGTGTTCATATATTACATGGTTGTGCAAATATCAAATTTTGTAATTGTATTAAAAGATGTGCTATTATCTTTGTCTCCTTCTTGCGAGAATAAGGTATTGATGGGAAAAGCGTTACGAATTTCTATCAATGACACTGAATTTTTTATTGAAAATCAGCTGATGGAGGAAGTCAAGACAAAAAGAATCATTTTTAATTCATTGTGATATCTCCATCCGTTCAGGAGATACAGGCTTCTAAAGTTTAGGCGTGTCGTTTAATTACTGACACAGTGACCTAGGCAGGACCACAATCATGATTAGTGAAACATCGATGTGTGTCAGAAA
>NW_017153562.1:655354-667778 GCF_001652005.2 Ceratina calcarata
TATATATATATATGATAAGATATATATAAGATATAAGATACTGGGTATACTGTCCTATTCATCGCATTGCTAATGCTAATACGATAAATAGAAGTGCATATTTGAAATGAGCATTGGAAATGAACTCCTTATAATTATTATTAATGCTTTGGTCTATCCACCAGTGTTCTCTAGAGATCAGTGGGTGTCTCGTGTTCCTATAAAACCGCCGGTAAGATCAGCATCCCTTGTATCTACTCCACCCTTAGCTATTTACATATACATATGTACCTATATACGTCAGCCGCTACAGCTGATCGAAGAAAACCAACGTAAACCATTAAACCATTATTAGACTAAACACGGAAACATTACAGACTAGTCGCTGTTACTTATTGTCTGTGCAAAATGTACAGTCGACACAGAAACTCGAAAATGACCGGTAATTAATCGGAAGTGAATGGAGACATACGATCGAGAGAAATTTTTGTTTTCCTGTGATGTCGAGAAGTACTATCATGCCTTCGATATGTTATTTTCGAAGGCGACATCTCATGATCCTCCAATTTCACATTCTTTTAATAGTACTGCTTTTTCCAGGTAAAAAATGATAATCGAATTGTTTCAATATATTTTATAACTAATATGTGCGTTATCTTTTAAATAATTTACGGTATGGCATGTAAAATATCAGTGGTTCGTACTTGTAGGCAGGGAGTGCACCATGCCAGAAGCTAGCCAGGAGGGATTATTACATTCTTTCAAAAGTTATTCAGATATAGCGATGTTTCATTACACAGTTCCAAAAGAGGTGCTAAGAGCTACTTGGCAGTTTGCGGCATTTATGGATGGGCAAGGTTGTCCAGAAAGAAAAGTGCACATGTAAATACATACGTGTTTCTCACATTTCTGCTTCGATATAATAATAATACAATATTATACATGTTTTTGACATTGTCAGATACCTGCAATGGGGCAGTTATCCTGTGATATCTGTAAATAATGATACATTCCCAAAGGATATGTATCCTATGCGTAATCAGACTATTACAATTTCTGCAGTCACAACATTTGAACCAAAAACTACTGCAGTTGTACCAATTTATGGCCCAGAAGCTGGAGACTGGTTTGTGGGAGCGTATCTGTCTTATTGGGATGAAAAGGTTCAACAACAGGTATATTTTAAATTCTACGATTTCTTTGCGATTTTGCATCGTTTTATATGAATTTTGTGATTTCATATTTCAGGGACTTGGTCATAAATGCCATTACAGTATAGGTTCTGTAGCCATATGGACACAGGCAAATAGTATCGAAAATGTACCTATCGGTTACACACATAACTTGAGAACAAAAGAAACTACTTCCTATTACAAGTAAAGTTTTCGCATTTGACTTATTATAGATATTTAAAATTACTAATATATTCAATATTTTCGTAGGATATACATTCCATCAGGAACGTGGAATTTTCGTGTAGATATTTGGGGCTGCAATTTTACTGTGCAAAAACCTCATGATGTACAGGAACTTTGTATCAAAAGCTTAGCTTTGAAAGGACGTTCATTACCTATTTTCAACCATTCCGAACTTGCTGAAACCGTAAACTTGACTATGCAAGATTCATATAGATTTAGAGAATCTTCGCCTTATGAGGATAGTTATTACTACTTGATGATCGTCTCAGACAGTGTCATTGAACTAAATGTAAAAGTAACCATTTCAGGTAAATTTCCTTCACACAACTTTTTTCTTTAAAATAACGATTTTACGAATGATCCTTATTTTTTAGAGTGCCCGATAAGAATAACGGAAAAATCTTTTGTAAGACAATATTTGGACGCACCTTCATTTTCCAAAGCACTGGCTCAGTTACATATGAAAGATTTAACAAAACATCGCTTGCATCATACTGAAAGCAGAAATAACGAATCGTTTTACGGTGAAGTTTATCTTATGAAGAATCAGTTTCATGAATCAGACGAAACATTTGATGATCCATGCGTTCCAAGATATCAGCTTGCTAGAATAAAGCATTCGCAAACATTTTCGGGAGTTTACTTATTGCAGGTATTACATCATTGTTTATACACGATGAAGATAAATTATTATTAAATTTTTACACACAATAAATTGATTTTGTAGGGCAGAGAATGGTTAACATCTTGGGTAATGTTAACTGACGTGCATCCGGTTGTAACACAATTTAATATTTTGCCGTTAGTAGATATTGGTGGCACACTTGACATAAGCGCACATTTAGAAATGGATAAAGTAAGGAATAATAGGAATAGTAAAAGAAATTCTTACATAATTCTATATACAAATAATTCATCGTGTACCTTTTAGGTAGTGATAAAACAATTAGTCAAAGTTCTAATTTGTGTTAGACGCGGGCGAGTTCCAGATAGAGTTAAGAGTAATATTGTATGTAAAAATCCCGAAATGTCGATGAACTTGTCTTCATCTGATAAACGCGATGGAAATATATTAATACCGTATCCGCAACCAGACACCTGGTATGTTACATTAGATGCAACGTGCTATTTCAACGGGTAAGCAATTTTCTACACGTATACGTTGAAAACACTGAAACTACAATTAAATTGTAATCATCAAATTGTGTTACTAATTACAGAAATCCTGTTAAATGTGAAATGGAAGAAATTTTAGTATCATTAGATATACGGACCAGGCAATGTGTATTTCCTGGAAATTATCCATGTGGTCACCACGGGATTTGTCAAGAAATACATCGAGATATCCTATATTATACGGCATGTAAATGTTTCGAAGGTCAGTTTACTGTTAAACAATTAAGTACTGATTAAGTAATTTTTTCGCATGTTAATCTGCGTTATTACACAGGATATAAAGGATGGGGTTGTACAGATGCTACTAATGCCAATCCAGAATCTTCTCTTCTTGTAACAACACTGATACTCACTTTAAGTAATGGTTTTTTTATACCTGCTATATATTTAGCCGTTAAGCGTGGGCTGTATACTGAGGGATTAGTCTATTTGGCGACTATGCTTTTTTCGTCTTTGTACCATGCTTGCGATCAACATGTTATGACTTATTGCGTTGCTAAATACGAAGTACGTATATTGTCTTCTGTTTTTTATATATTATTTCGTACTTTTACTTTAGAATTAAACGCGTACACAATCTATTATTTCAGGTTTTGCAATACAGCGATTTCTTTTCAAGCATATTAGCATTTTGGGTGACACTCGTCGCAATGGCCGAAATACCAATTCGTTTCGTATCATTATGCCATATGTTCGGAGTTTTTATCATAGCTTTTGGAGTGGAATCTAACAAGACGGGCTTAGCTAGTATATTAGTACCTTTGGGTATGGGCATTATGATACCAGTAAGTAATCTGGATAAAAAAATGTTTGCGACTTAATGCTAATCCGTTTAATATATTTGCAGATGGGAGCGTATGCTTATCGTTGTTTTCAATTAAAAAAATGGAAGAAACCTGATCAAGTTTCCAAATTGTTAACAGGTTTAACGTTGGCTATTATAGGCCTGTTGCTCTTCTCTTTAATTGAAACAGAAGCTAATTATCAGGTACATATTATGATATATTTAAAGTTCTAATTTATACAATGAATGGTTCTTTTCAGTACGTTCACAGCGCATGGCATATGATAATAGCGATCTCATTAGTATTTCTTTTGCCACCATCGCGGTTGGAACAAGTCGGTTCGTCGGGTAGCTCATTCAGCGATGATAGTGAATTACTCGATTACAAAGATCCACCGGGCAGTCCAATTTTTACGGTGACCAGCGGCCAGGAAAATTTGGTAATCGCATCAAATTAAAAATTACCTTGAAGGTAAGGTAGGGCAAAGAAACCAAATATATACTATCGTTTAAGTTACTTGTGCCAAAAGAGTGTTCTAATTCCGTAAGCAAAGAAAGATAGGTTATAGCATTACGATAATCAAAATAAGAAAACGGATGTACATATACAAGTACTATGTATGTGTACAAAAAAATATTTATGTATAAATTTTATAATAGTTCCTAAGACAGAATGTGGAAGCAATATTATAGGGTAATCTATGCTGGATATTGCACGCTAACATTGATCGAAATAATATACAACTACATGTTAACTGTACAAGCTGAATGAACGTACAAATGGTGCTACTCTTACTTATTGATAGATCTATTTTTATACATTTCTTATTGTTGGAGATTATAAACTGTCACACTGGTAGGTATATCATAAAGAACCTTGGACTTGACCATTTTATGTGAGTCATTATACGTAATTGTTGTTATAATTGGTGATAGTTTATTAATATATAATTCTTTAGTATGATTCTATCAGTACAGCTACATTATAGTACTTAAGTCTAATGTTCTCTTCATTGAACTAGTTTATCTTTATTAAGAATACGTTTATAAATGAATTAAGCACTTCTTACGTTTAAGAGTACAGAAAAATAATTGCATAGATTACCCTATACAGATGCTATCAATGAACAACACCCAGAAGTACTCATTACTTATATTTCATTCCTTATTTTTGAAATATTTTATTCGACTGTTAAGTTGTTGTTAGATACAACAAACTATAATATATGTACCAGTACACGTTCTGTGTCACTACTATAACTTTGGGAATGTGAAAATGTAGTACTACAGACAGGGGCATAGCTTAATCATATTACATGTGCAATATTATAACATCTACATATATTTTTTAATTTAGTCATGTTTACAGTTGCGTAAGGGACCACCGAATATGAAAGGTACTAATAGCATATTAGAAAATGAAAGTATGAATGCTGTGCCTAAATACAGATAAATTATTCGGAATTTTCAGAAAAAATTCTTGCACAAAAAAGAAACAGTATTATATATGTGATACTAATTGCAAGATTTTTATTAATGAACGTTTTATTATACATACAGTTTTGAAATGTTTAATTTTTTATGATTAACGTTATTTCTTAAAATTCTACTACAACTTATGTGAATTCGTCTGTACGTGGTGAATTACTAAAGTATATATTTACTTTAGTTACTATTCAAATACCTCATAATGTGTAAAGTGCCATCTGAGATTTCTCTTTCATCCTATGCCGATTATATTACAAATCTTATTTTTACACTATTGAAAAAAGGCAGGGTGATCGATGAGAAGGAATTCGCAATTCGTAAATCTTCGAAAAGATTTATGTATTCTACAGCACGTTTTAAACAAAGGGAGGTAGAGTGACGCGAACGGTAATTCTGAAAAGTACATTAGCGATATAAATCGTATTACATATAAGTCTGTCACAAATCCAGAAGATATGCATATAAATAATGAATAATATAATATTTCGTATTAAAATAACATGTAAAGAATCGAGCATTCCATGTTATATCAAATTCATTAATATTTAAATCCGATATCCTACTAATATTTATTTTAAATTAGATATAAAACGACAAATATGGAAACGTTATAAGTATAATACCCCGTCCAAAATTATAGCAATATCACCTTTCTGATAACGCAATGACATTGTTGGAATCTTTCTAAGAAAATTATTTTGCAGTTTCTCATTCCATTTCCGATACTTCGAAGCTTCCGTTACAATAGCGTTCCGTTTGTATTGTGAATGTTAAACATCTTTCTTCTCTTGTCAAGTACATCTAATACATGTTCATATTGTTGCAACACGCACCTAAAGTCATGCATGATACGTCCTCTTTAGAGATACGAACGTAGAGAAGTTGTATAAAGAAAAATGTTTGGCATAAATGAGTAAAATATTTGAAAAAAAGAAAGCCCCTATGATTTCAATAAATGTGTTTAAATAATTCATATCCTCTTACTTACTTTTCCATGTCACTTTCTCCTATCCAATCTATTGCATTTGTGATTAGAGAATGTTGACTCTTCAAGTATTGCGAAACACATGATAAACTGGCATCAATATCAGTCTTTTTCTTCGACTGTTTAATCGCGTCGACATAACAACGTTCAATGTCATTGCTAAACATTATCCATATCTGAGAAACGTATTACTTTATGAAACAACATTACTTAATTAATACTCGACACATGTTCTTGGCTCTAATACCTGTGTCCACTTGTTATGCAACACTTCTTGTAAACTGTTTCTTTTTTTAAATTTTTGCAGAGCATAAATCGCCTCGATACCTTCTTCTACATTCGATACGTTCTCGAACATATCGTTAATTAAATTTATCACCATGTTTTCTAGCTGTAGAACCGTATACCTAAATTGTTTAATCTTTCTGAGCCAAACGGATTTTGTAACGTTGAATATAACATCACGAACTATTATAATTTCATTTAAGCTTTCATAGAACGAAGTTTCAATTTCTCGCCAATATGCCTCGTAATCGGTCCCCTTTGGGCCTCCAATTAAACCAATTTTATTATTCCTATTAAATAATAGAAGAGTTACAAATTTATTTCTTTAACATTCTTTTCTATTTTTGTTTAGTACCTTCCGAACACTATTAACGCTTTGCAAATTTCAATTACGTCATGGCATCTTTGTTTAAAAATATCAATTTTATTAAAAACTTCTTGTCTCCGTATTTCCCATTTTTTATCATTACTGATATGAGGTATTAGATTAATTACAAACTAAAAATGATGTTAGAATGAACTGTTAATTAGGTGTTAACGAACAAATGTGATTATAATGAGAAATATCTGACACGGAGCATACATTATCATAAATGGTTTGATAATTATCACAATAAAATATACATTTTTCCAACATCTGTATTCCTACTTCAGGGTTTTTTCTAAGAGCAACATCCAAGTCAACATAGTTTTTACACTGATGCATTATTTGTGAGCTTAATGCTTGACATAATATTTCCATATTACTTCTGAAGAGATAATTATAATGTTATATACATCCATTATCAGTTTATTAATAACTCGTTATTCTTACATTGTAGAGTAGAACGGTGATTCAGTCCAGATAAGTAATATTAATAGCAACGCGTCCATCACGGAATTTTTTGCATCTTCTGGAACTTTTAAGTCTTTACAGAAATCGCGTAATACGTTCAAGTATGTTACATTGGATGACGATTCTTTTAATCCTCTATCGATTTGCGCTGTTAACTCGTTTAATTTGCGTGCAGTCGGAGAATTCAAATTCTCCAATATATCGATGATT
This sequence comes from Ceratina calcarata, assembly GCF_001652005.2. Taxonomy (NCBI): domain Eukaryota; kingdom Metazoa; phylum Arthropoda; class Insecta; order Hymenoptera; family Apidae; genus Ceratina; species Ceratina calcarata. The sequence continues at coordinate 662,515 of NW_017153562.1, forward strand.
AATCGAACTTCCGGATTAAGAAGTTGAGTTCGTAAATGATTAAAGTTTGAGTCTATAAAAAATATACTTTTCGTAAGAGATATTTTTCTAACAGTCTGATATAAAATGAAACAGATGAAAATGAATAGATATTTAGGAAACTAACGCTTTGCTTTCCAATAATCAACTTCATCCTGTATATTCTCAATTTTCTGTCTTGTCGACCCTATCGTTGTTTTACGAATTTGTCGAATCCAGAACCATACTACTCTGTCTAATCTTTCTATTAATTTTCGTTTAGATTCATCTTCTTCAGACAAAACTGCCGTTTCATTTGTTCCCAATAGAAAATAAATAGTCTCTCTCGATAATTTCGAAACGGTGTGAAGAAGACGTTCCTTTGGTACGTATAACGCAGTCAGACTCAATGGTTTATAAACCTCTTCCATTAGAAATGCAATAAATTGGTGTAAATTTGAGAAAATATCATTTCTTAAAACTGTTCATTATGGAAAATGCCAGGAAGAAAAATAGAAAACGATAGAAGTAAGACTGTTTAAAAAATAAAAAATTACATGCATACAAATTTTCGCTATTTTTTTCGGATACATGATTCATAATCGTCACTGTAGAGAATACTTGGTGCATACATATTATCCATAAATTTCAAAATGTTGCTTTTGACATTATTACTGATGCTCCCAAATGAAACGGTGTTTAAAAAATTTTCTGGCGTATAAATTTGCCATGGTGATCTTAAGAAATATGTAAATCCTGTGGATACGTGCGTTGCAATATTTAACGTAGCGTTTAATTCATTTTTCTCAAAGAAAGTACTTAGCACGGTGTGCGTTGGATTTTTAAAATACTCTTCAATTGTATCATTGGATTGTTCATTCCATCCAACTTTTGGACAAGTATACATCGTTAAATCTTTCACGTGGTTTATCTAAAAATATGTTTAAACAAAAAAAATTGTGTTTGAGTAAAAATTATAGTACCTACGTGTCGTGTTTCGTACGATTTAAAAAGTCGCGCCAGTTCGATGAAGTATAAAAAATTCTTAGATCGTCTAATACTGAAATATTTTTTGTAATCAAATATTCAATAAATTATTTGGATGCGTTGAATACATCCATATTTAAAAGCACTATTAGTCCTATTAAATATATATATATTAAATATTCTGTTAAAATGATGAATAAGTTATTTAATATCTAGAAATGATTATTTGTAATAGTAAATTTAAAAACAAGTACACGTGATTCGCGTTTTGTCTACATATATTTGGATATCAAGAAAATATAAATATTTTCTAATGTAGAATTATCTCGTTGCACTCGTCTAGTATGACTTATCGTTCAATACTAAATAACTTCACGAAGCCTGGCAGTCATCATTTCACAGTAAGTGGATAAATGTGTACTGCGAAGAGAATGCAACTTTTATACCAGTGATAAATATTCCGTACACCTTCAAATCAGTGGGAAGGTTGACAAATCAAATTACTGTACGTGTTCTTATGAGTGCTTATGTCTCTCGTATATTATATAATCTTACTAAGATAATTAAGTCATCGTCACTGAACACTGGTTTCTCGGGTTCTACAGGTAGTTCCTCCTCGACCTCAGGTGATTCTAAAAGATATATTTAAAATATTGTTTAAGTTCCATTATTCTTAAGATCGTCTTAAACATTTGTTTAAATGCTTGTTTCCTGTACAAGACAGGGACTGGAAACATGGGATAGACAGGGATAGCAAATACTTAAGACGATCTTAAGAATAAGCAACGACTCAGAATACCGGTCTCTATTTTGTGAATGACTGATCAGTATTGATTTTTTTGAAATTTTCTTACTAAAATTCAGTCATTTTCAATATTTCTTTTACGCGTATATCTGCTTTAGTTCAATTCTCTTACCTTGGCGCCCGAAATCTTCTTCGTCAGTATCCATATCTAAAAATTCTCGATGACTGTCTATCATTTTCTCTGCTTTCTTTGAAGTATCAGATTTTTGTTCTTTTTTTCCACTCATATTGAATTGTTTGCAATTATATGTAAAGACAAGAAACGAATCTTTAATTCTTCCCGATCGGAGTCCAGGATATTCCCAATTATTACGATCGAAAAGAATTAACACTTATAAGCATTCGCAATACTGTTTCCACTGTTGCGCGTTATGTTAAATCGATATTCTACGCTACGATATTCTACTACACTGTTTGATAATAATAATTTCTTATTATATTACGTAGAAGAAATAAAAAATAACTGATTGTAAGAAATGGCTAATGAAAGAAAAGAAGAAATACATTATCACTTAGAATATTATTTAAATGAAATAAATCGATTATTTCTTTATAACTTTTAGTTACATTCAAGAACATTGAATAAGTATCAGAAGAATTAAATACAATGTCTCTGACGATTTCAAACGAAAAAGTATTCGTTGGTTCAATTATTCACACTAATGAAAGTGGAGAACTGATTATCATTGATCATGGTGCGATATACATAGATACAGATAGCGGGAAGGTAGTTTACCAATTTTTACGTTACACCTTAATCATAACGCATTAGATTTAAAATATAAATTTTTCTGATTTGTAGATCTGTAACATAATAGTAAATCCGAAGTCGGACGATATTAAGAATAAAAATGTAACTGTTCTTAGCGGAAGTCAGTTTTTGATACCCGGATTTATTGACTGTCACATTCATGCTGTTCAACTTCCCAATTTAGGAATCGGATATGATAAAAAATTATTAGAATGGTTGGAAACTTATACGTTTCCTTTAGAAAGAAAATACGTCGATGAAAGTTTTGCTAAGCGAGTATTTAATACGGTTGTGGTGAGTTTCATGCGATATAAGATGAAAAAATTTCGTATGTTGCGTCTGAGTTTCATGGAAGATATACTGATGTATTCTAGAGGCAAACTATAAAGCAGGGCACAACGACAGCATGTTATTTTGCATCGCTTTATTCAAAAGCGTCTCTAATATTAGGACAGGAGGCTTTAAGTATAGGGCAACGAGCATTTATCGGTAAACTAAGTATGAATGAAAAACGCAGTGATAATTATTATGAAAGTACTGAAGATTCTATAAAAAATATCAGTAAATTTATACAGGATCTGGATAATTTAAATGTAAGGAAAAAGTCTCATATTGTCATATAACTATTTTTTATAAGAATCACATTTGTCTTTTTATATTTATCATAGAGTCCTCTCATAAAATCTATTATCACACCAAGATTTGCTTTAAGTTGTGACATGACATTGATGAAAGAATTAGGCACATTGGCAAAAGAAAAGAATCTTCGCATACAGGTATATTAAATATATGTAAACTGGTCGGTAATTAATTGCCACTTATCCTATTTATGCTTATTGTGTTAAAATCGTAGACTCATGTATCAGAAAATTTAGATGAAATACAGGCTGTAAAGAACAAATTTCCTAAACATTCTTCATACACAGCCGTGTATGATGCAGCTGGACTTCTTACAAACAAGGTACATCAAAGATACATAAACATACAGAATAAATTATTTGAAAATCTTTATTTACTATTAGACAGTGTTAGCTCATGGTATATATCTATCAGATGATGAAATTGCATTACTAAAAATACGTAATACAGCTGTTATACATTGCCCTTTATCAAACACATGTTTGAAGAGCGGTCTCTGTGACGTTCAAAGATTTAAACGAGGCGGATTGAAGATTGGACTTGGCAGTGGTATGAATAATTAATCTTCGTTCTCGTCTTTCTTACACAGTTTACTTCAACATAATTTTAGATGTTTCTGGGGGACCAAGTTACAGTATCTTAGATTCAATTAGATCTACTTTGCAACTGTCAAACCATTTGTCTTTTATCAAGGATAATTACGAATCACTCAGTTACAAAGATGTATTTCATATGGCTACCTTGGGAGGTGCTGCAGGTAAATTTTATATTAATTACGGTATCATTATTAGTTGCATCAAATTTTATTTTATATTTGCTTCTTTAGCACTTGCGATAGACGATCAAGTTGGCAATTTTAAAGTGGATAAGGAGTTCGACGCTCTTGTTGTGGATACAGATATAGCTGAGGGACTTTTAAATAATTTACAACAGTGTACTTTAGAAGAGAGGTTTCAGAAATTCATATATTCTGGAGATGATCGTAATATAATTGAAGTATACGTACGTGGACGTAAAGTTAAATAAAGGTAATTTATTTTTGTATGCGCCTAAACATACCACACAGTTTAGCCATTTATGTAGTATAGTTTTGATCATTTTAAATGTTCGGTAACAGGGTCTATGAAGAAAATTATTTCGTAAAAAAATATAGCGGAAATAAATTGTTGGATAAATTAGTAAACTAAATTGTATATAAAATGCTAAATTGTATATACCTGTATGTAGCTCTAGAAATGCTTTTATGCTTCGCAAAGCTTGTTCAAATGCTTTCTCAAATCCAGCACTATCGATATCCTACAAGTGAGACGACGTAATTAAATATAATAACATTTTGTGATAATAAAGAAACTATAGTGATTATTACAAATAATGGATCTCTTATATTTAATTCTCCATTCGGATCATATTTCCCAAGGAGTTCAATTTTTGCTTGACTATCTTCTGGCTGCATTTGATAAAGATCATAAACTATCCCATTATCCATTCCAAAAATCCAATTGAAGTTATAGAAATCTTCTTTTGTTATCTGAAGATACATGTAATTATGTAACTACACTGTATTATAAATACAAATGACAAATCCTATTAGTAATAGAATATTACCTGCCTTGCTGTGTGAGTATAATATGTGATACCTTTATTTTTGAGTATGGCCATGGCTCTAGGCTCTGGACTCTTACCTACATGATACTGTAAAAGTGCAGCACTGTCTACTTCCCAAAAATCAGAACGATCCATTTTTCTTATTTCATCACAAAATATTGCTTCTGCTATTGGCGAACGACAACTGTTTCCTTTAAAATGATCAATGTGAAATCCATATATATTCATAAACTTATATTTTGGTATATCTTGACATACCTAAACATACCATCAACACCCTTTTATTTGATGACATGTTGTTATTTACTATGATTTTGAAAAACTAAACTAAGTAACTAAAGAAATCTGTATATTACTCTTCAGGTTATGTGAGGAGCCTTGTGAAAAAAACAAGTAGATGTATACATTTTCTATACATAATAACTGTTGATATAACTGTTGTTTACATGATTCAACAGTTAAAGGAAGTATGTGTCATGC
>NW_017153562.1:669566-682483 GCF_001652005.2 Ceratina calcarata
TTCGTACACATTGTTCATATGCCTTGTGGAATCCAGCACTATTGCTATCCTAAAAAATAAATTTTGTGCCCTCGTATTCAAAAGTAATTTTGAAGTTAAAATAGGATATATTCTATTAAAAGAATTACACACATAATACGGATCTCTTATTATCGTTTCTCCTTGTGGATCGTATTTTCCGAGAAGTTCAATTTTAGCAGTACTATTACTAGGTTTCATATTGTTCAATTCTTGAATGTTATTATTGTCCATTCCAAATATCCAATCAAACTTGGTAAAATCTTCCTCGGTGATCTACAGCACAATATTTAATTATGTAAACGCATACATGATACATTCTTTATATAATAATGAATTCACTCACTGGTCTTGCTTTATGAGAATAATTTGTGATACCCTTGTCCCTTAATGTAGACATGGCTCTATGATCTGGATTTTTGCCAGTATGATATCCTATAAGAGCTGCACTTTCTACTTCCCATGAGTTACTTAAGCCTAACTGATTTACTTGCTGAATGAAAACTGCCTCCGCTATGGGTGAACGGCAAATATTTCCTGCAAAATTAATATCACGTTTCCTATTGTTTTTATATTCTATTTTATAAGTTTACTCCTCTTTTTTAATATCTACCTAAACAAATCATAAGCACTCTTTTCGTTGATGCCATGATTCGTTCGCGTTATACAACTGCGAATTATATTAACTTGGTAATGTGACAACTGATAATAATTATCAGATAATTGATAGCATAATATAGCATTTACTCATGCTGCCGTTTAAAGTTTAAAGTCAATGCTGGTCAATACTTGAAAAACAAGTGTGAAATGTGCACTAAATAAGAACTAACTTCAGACTGTTAGTATAACTAATGCCAATCCACTAAATTGAAAAATTGAGATCCAACCGTTCCGTTGGCAGCGCTTGTTGATATAAAGACCGTGCCATGTGGTAAAGTGGAAGCAGGTTAAAATCAGATTTTGAATAAACATTTTGGAAATATGTCATTCTTCATTAGGAATAAACAAGGAGGAATTGGAGCTAAAAGAAAGGTATATAAAATGTGCACATAACTTCATGTATCCAATAGCAAAGATGCATGAAATATTTATACCTTTATTGTAATGAAAAAATATTTATAATTAAATATTTATAAGTGGCATCTTAATTTTTAGATCAATGGTCATATTAAAGCAACAAAGGGAAAGAAAAAGAAGATCATTCCTAAATCTGTACCTGATGATAATGAAAGTATTGCCAGTACGGATGAAGAACTTGCAGAAGAGAATCAAAAGTAACAATGCATTAAGAAGTTCCTTTCTATTGGAAGTTAATTATTATATACATATCTGTTACTAATTATTTTTGTACTACAGACAAGATGAATATGAAAGTGAGGAAGAAGAAGAAACTGCACAGGAGAAACGTATTAGACTTGCAAAGAAATATCTCGAACAAATTGAAGAAGAAGGTAAAATTCAAAAGACACAACACTGTTATTTATGACTTTAACAAAATGGGACAGTAATAATAAAAAACTATATAAGTGTAGAGAAGGACAGAGCAGAATTTGAAGAGGGAGCAGTAGCGAAGCGATTACATGAAGAATATTTAGAAGAGAAAGGGAGATTGAGGAAAACCGTTGCTGCAAATTATGTGAATCATGGTGAACCGATCATTCTTAAATGTAAAGAACATAAAAGTTCAATCACTTGTTTATGTCTCTCTAGTAACGGAAAATTCTTGTACTCCGGTTCAAAGGATGGTAGCTTAGTAAAATGTAAGTTACTTTCAACCGAGAGTTTTCAGAAGCTTCGTACAATTCTATTAATAACTGTATTATGTTAGGGTCTTTAAAAGAGAGGACTAAATTAAAAGCAGTTAAAGGGAAAGCGAAATCACAGGATGGAATGAAGTGTGTACATTGCGTGGCGATTAGCACTGACGGTAAATTTTTGGTAAGTGTGTACAAATCATCGTTCTCATGATTTCTCGTAAGCACACATAAATATATGCTGCATTTTATTAAAGGTAGCAGGAGATAGTGGTTGTAAATATGTTAAGGTATTTTGCGGAGATACTTTGAAACTTATAAAGAATTTACAAGGTCACAGAGGTAGCGTAACAGGTTTAGTTTTCCGCAAGGACACGCATACGTTGTATTCCGCTTCGGAAGACAGAAGTGTCAAAGTGTGGAATTTAGATGACATGGCGTATGTCGAATCCTTGTAAGTATTTTTCTTCTGCAGCTGTTGCTTTAACGTGATGTCTTCTTTTAATACTATATTCTTATTAGATTCGGACATCAAAGCGGTGTTACATCGATCGATGCTCTCGCGCGAGAACGTGCGATCACGAGCGGTGGCTTTGACAGGACAGTTCGGATATGGAAAATCGTGGAGGAATCGCAACTTATATTCAATGGACATGGTGGTAGCATAGATGCCGTAAAGCTTGTAAATGAAGAGATCTTCTTGAGCTGCGGAGACGATGGACAATTGTGTATTTGGGGCTGTTTAAAGAAAAGGCCTTTGTGCTCTGTGCCAGACGCGCACGGCAGAGATGAAAGCAATAATCAACCAATGTGGATTTCTAGTATAGCTACATTACTCAATACAGATTTGGTTGCGTCAGGTATTATGCGAAATTCATTCATAATAAAGAGTTTGTTATCTTAAATACATGTTTGTCATAATTATTGTTTAAAGGATCGCGAAATGGCGTTATCAGATTATGGCAGTGCAGCGACTCGTTTAGGGCTTTGAATCCTCTGTTCGAAATTCACTTAACAGGTTTTATAAATGCGTTGTGGTTCACTCCAGACGGAACTGAGCTCATTGCCGCTGTTGGTCAAGAACACAGACTTGGCAGATGGTGGCGCATACCAGAAGCAAAAAATAGTATTGTCGTAATACCATTAATCCAAACGAAAGATAAATGATTACATGATTTTGTATTTTTAATTTACATAATCTCATTGTATATTAAACAAATCATTGTTTACTATTTTATAGCCGATAATTTTAATTCATTCTTCGTGCCCCTTCCATATATTATTTCCTGACGTTCTGATGGTTCTCTACACCATGAAATTGAATCGTAGACATGCGAATGAAATAAAAGAAATATTGGTCCACAGTACAAGTATTTATTTATTCTGTACAAAAGTTGAGTTATAAAATATTATGTCCCCATTTTAGGTCTTGTTCTTAGTCTTGTATACCATGCCGTCTTGAGTTCGTTCGTATTCATAACAATTAATCGTCGCGGGACATTAGCGCTTACGAGAAAGAAGCGGTTCAGCCATCGATTGATTCGCGCCTGCCGGCGATCAAGTGAAGAAACGAGCATCTCTTCCTTGATCCCACGTAAACGCACCTGTCCTCGCGCGAACCTCGGGCTCACCGTGTACATATACAAATCAAATCGACTTCTGCTTTCTCTTTTCTCTCTTAATTCGCGTACTTATTCCGCGACAATAAACGAGTGTACAGCGAGTGTACGCTACCTTTCGTGTGCATTCTTGCGGGGAAGTTTTTTTCTTTAAACGAGTGCGACAATCTAGGCCTTTCAATGAAGCTTTCTCCCACCGTTTCACGTACTTCGTCTCGCTTCCTTTATTCTCTTCTCCTCCGCTCATCTACTTTGGACCTTATGATCGCGAGCATGCTTTTACGCGGATGACTAAAGAGGCAATGCCTTCCGCTTCATTCGTTTCTTCTCCATTGGCTCTACTTTCACGAGAAGTATATATACCTCACTACATTTTACCAAAAATTCGCCTCGCCTGTCTCGAGTTTCATCGAGACCCGAAACTAGCTTCGAAGTGAGATACAACTTTTATTCGATGTACATATACATTCCCTCCTAATTTCTTTCGTTTCCTTCTTGTCCGTATAATTTTTTAACAGATCATTTAAACCGATCAGCGGACTCGTTGCTTAAAACCGCGAATGAACCCAATTGGCAAAGTAGATTTTACATTCGTCTTATTCGATTGTGCAAAATGGTAAGCGATGGCACAAAAATGGCACCAGAAAGCTGACTCCCATCGGAACTTAATTCTAACTTCTGAAAACAGTATGGTCGCGTTTTCGCTGAGGAGTGCCACTTGGAGAAGAAATACGTACACGTGCGCATTATATCTCTTTGGCGGTCCAAGTACATATGATGCATGTGCGAGTAACGTGTAAGACAAGACTTATTTTAAACGTGACCGACAAAAGGAATAATCGTGAACGCCGGAAATCATCATACAGCACACTTGCAAGCACACTTAACATTTTTTCGCATTGCTCTATATAATATAAACTCGTTCTATATAAACAATCGTACAACGATTTAGGCTCCAAATTGTACAAATATCTCAACGCATCGCAGAGGAACTGAGTTTTCATTGCAAACGTAGGCTGTTTGCGAAATTTTGCACCGCAAAAGTATTTCGTTTCAATGCACATCCGTATTATTTATTTTTCAGAAGTAATAAATAGCTCTAAACAACATTTGAACAGACGCTACGGAATTCAATTGGGGAAACGATTCGTCCGAGCGCATTTTTCTTTTCCTCACCAGTGATTTTCCATTTTATAAGTCCTGTCCTACCTTGGCGACAGTTTTTGCACATAAAAACAGTTTTATGTTCGAGGGGATCGCGGAAACTATTGTCAGCCGCGAGTCGCACGGCAAGTCGAGAGATTCGTTGTCTGTGGCGGTGTATACACGGCTAGAGGCCTTGGACGAGTCAATGGAGGCTTAATTAATCGGATTGAATCGAGTTGTAACAAGTGGCATGGTCGCGTGCTCGCGACACGGCAGTGTACCTGAAAACATAATCATCTTTTCACGCGGCATCGCGAATCGCGAGATTTTAAACACTACGCGCCGCCGCGGGTTTTCCCTATTATGTATACGCTATGTACATTCGATCTCATAAAGCACATGACATCCGTAATAAGAAACATCTAATTTTTCATACATAGAATTATATGAAACGTTTGACTACAATAAAAAGCATCGTTGATATGTTTTATACAATTTGAACGAAGACTGAAATATTTTTATAACGAACGTTCGTACAACAAGGAATTATTAAAGGTACCTATGAAACATACTAATTTCACGAATGCTTGAAACGATGAAAATTTAGAAAAATGAATTATTATATTCTCTATATAATATATAATCTCGATGGATGAATCATTGGGTATGATTCATGAATATTATGTGCTTTTTAAGATGTACTGCTCGTGAATGTAGCGCGCTCACGCTTCGTGAGACGGTGAATCAACTTCGATGGAACGTGGAACGAATTGGAGCGATTTGTATATTATGGTCAGTACCGAAAGACTCGTGAAATTCAAGAATGCGTTCGAACCGGACATCCGCTTTTACTGCGAACTCACATCCCTCCATACTATAATCTCTTCTCTCAGTTTTATTTCCTTTCGCATTCGATTAGCAGGGTAGGACAACGAATAAATTATGTCTACGACAAATGTCAATCTTATCCGTGAGTATCGACGGCGATTATCAATTAAAAAATGGCAGATTTTCGTTTAATTACGTTTCACGCGACGCAAGAAGAGCCGTCGTGTTTGTATGTATATTATGTGCGTTTGAAATTTCATTTTACTCTCTGTTCCAAGTCCGGAATCTTTCGAATCGATCAAAGTGTATAAAAAACAGCGCACGGGATTCCGTGGCAAAAGATTTGAGCTCCGATAAGAAAAAACGTAATTCAACCTATCGATTACTAGTTGGATCTCATCCGCTATCAATAAAATTCGAGAAATCATCGCAACAAAGCGTATATCAGTATCTGCGTTTTCATAAATCATCGCGAACAGTTTTCACCCCGTTCAAAAGCTAGAAACGTTTACCGAAAGAACGGACCGAAGGGGACTCGCGACGCATTTTACAACCTTCCGGGTCGAACAGGCACGCGTTTAAATACGTATAATTCTGTTTTACAACCAATTTGATTCCAGGAACTCATTAATGCCTGTCGAGGGGTTCAACGAAATAGGCGTGACACGCGATTTCCTCAAATTTACCATTCGGCACCGCGAATCCCTCGGTTCGTACAACCCACGCGATGCTGTTCATCGTCGATGACCTCAGAACGCAAAAAAGGAAATTCTCTGATTTCTTCTACCGATCATCCGCGAACTAGTAGCCCGGATACCCTGGTATCTGAACCGCGCGGACCACGCGCATCATATCTTGTCCATCGAGAAAGCCATTTCATTCTTCTTCCACGTATTTTGTACTTAAACGATTCGAGACGACTCGCGCAAGGTACTTTCAAAATGAAACGCGTCGACGTACTCTGTATTTTGTGTTATGTGAGTAGGTACGTGTATTAATTAGATATTATTTTAACGGGGGACGCCCGGTCTCCCTGTCCGGCATTTTAACATCTTCTATTTTAAATTTCTCATCTTTTTTTTCTCCGTTTTGTTTCGTTTTGTTTTACTTTCGTTTTCCATCGATATATTTGACAGTATATCGACATACATAATACAATATAGCTACAATAAATCGCGCGACGCCGACGAGTCTACGTACAGAGCGTCGTCGACCCTCTCGTCATTCCGTTTCTCTTCTTTCCTCCGCTTCTGCGAGCGAACTCGCGCAAGTGCGCGTTTCTTCATCGCGTGGCCATCGAAATCGCGTCGCTTTTACATATGTGTGTGTGTGTGTCTGTACGTGTATACCATGTCTCTGTATGTACATGAGTGTACATTTAAATATATATTTTTTTTATTCTTTTGAAGTGGCGTCGCCGTTCTCGCGACACCCTGTTCACAATACGTGCCAAATATACGAGTGTAAATAGGTGTCTGTTTGTATATGTGTATGCGGACGTGTGAGTGTGCGTGTCTTGCACCTTCATGAAATTCGATTCACGTTTACTGTGTACCTTTTTTTATGGTTACCTGTAATTTTTTTGACCATTACGTCTTTTTTTCCAGTTTTTTTTTGTTTTGTCTGCTTGGACAGTTTTTAACACTATTTCGCTACAAGTGGACTACCATTATGAACACTACGCTACTTTGTATTGTAATCTGTAATGCTTTGTAATGAACGACTGTACTGAACGTGCATACTTGGTGAGCACACGCAAATCTATAATTGATCCCGTTCACGAATGTCACACCTGGACACCGCATTATTCTCTCACGATTCCCTCTCGTCAATCTCTTTGTATAGTTCTGAAAATCGCGCAGCGAGAAAGCGAAAAATAATCTTTAACTGGAAAGCAGATTAATTGATTGTCAGACAGCTGTCTAAATAAGCCGTCGATAGTTCCTTTCTCCGAATAAACCTGATGACGTTACGAAATGTTTCTTCTCCCTATTGTAAATGTGATATCGCGGCTGTTATTCAATACGCGTTACGCTAATTCTATGCAAGTGCATCGCGTGTCCATTAAGGAGAAAAGAAATGATCTAACAATCGGCCGGTGACAAAACGCGGTGGTCGTCGTGTGACTTCCGTGGCCGGGACCGTTATGTGTCATGTAATTGTACCTGTTACAAAAATTAATAATATGCAACGTGTGAGAGAATTCATGACCTGGCTAAAAAGTGTGGTTCTGTATTCAAACGCTCTCTTGTTTAATTAGTACTTGTGTTTCCTCAGTTATAAGTTAATAATCATAGTTTAATAATAACCACTTTGTGTTTTTTTCTTATCTTTTTCCATCTTGTTAAAAATCTTAGACATCAACGTACATTCACTTTTATAATAAATCGTTATTAGAAACCTATCCTCATACTTGCTATGTATTTAATATAAATTTCATCGTGTTATCGTTATTGATCGTAATCATTATCTTTTTCATGATCATCGTCTTCTTCTGCTTCGTCTCTCTATTTACAACGACGTACCTACGAAATCATCTCGATCCCATTACTTTACGCTCGATAAATCCGCGGCGGTGTTGGTTCGACGCGGCGAATCCTAATTACTCGTTTTCCTTTCTCGTTACCTCGCATTATTTTTTTTCTCACGTCTCGTTTCCTTTACCCTCCGTCTCGAGAAGAGAGGAACAAGTCGTTCTCGTTAAGCAACGAGGAGTCGCGTGCTCGGACCTTCTATACCATCGAAGATCGTCTAATATTCTTGTTCCTAAACACGCACACGAGAGGATAACACAATGAAATAGCGAAAACGAACGGTGAAAATCGCAGTGAATCGGGACTTCGGACTTCTTTGGATCAAAAAACGGACGTGAAAGCTGTTCCTCGTTTTGTTGCTCGTGCATTTGGAAACGTGCGAGCAGCAACGTGTAGTGTCGATTACTTGCGTACATCTATGCCTGCATCTGTTACGTGCGTGTACACACGATTAACAACGAAGGCTAATATCAACGCGCGATTCAATTAATCGTATCCCTTAAGGTTCAACGTCTTACGATTATCTTCTGCGTCTCTGTTACATCGATCTCGTTAACTTTCTATTATATCGATTATCTACATATAGTTTCTAATAACGATTTAAATTACTTTACGGTATAACGGTTGTCCCTGTTCGCGGTTACAAAAATAATTGTCGAGGAGCAGCGTTTCACGTGGTCGCTGGCGACGGGACGAGGCGGACTGGATCGAAGGGATGGAAAAATTGGTGGTGACGTTTTCGGGGCGGACCGATCGAAACGAAAAACGAAATGGAAATAAAACGGAGAGAAATAAAAAATAAAAAAAAACGAATGGAGGAATGGAAAATAAAAATAAAGTTGCAGTGAGTGACCTTGTCTATTTTCTATCGATAGTTCGAGTCTATATTATTGTTATACTGTATTCAACCTATCGTCCGTAAGAATGAGTACCATTCACAATGGATCTATGTAACTTTGCTGCATTGCTATTGCATTTATGTTTAATTGATTACGGGCATCGTATCGCTGGCTCTGATCAAAAATTCGCTATCGAGTCGACCGATAATAATTCGCCGCTGGTAAGCAGTCCTATCGATACATCCACGATTCGCGCGTGTATGCAACCTGTCGCATGGATCATCGTCGATCGCGACCGATGAGCCGATCTAGAAACATAAACGCACTCTGTACAATCTCCGTCCGCTTACGAACGTATATTATTTACTGTACGTGATATCCTCTGAGACCCGCAAAGCGAACTTGTACGAGAAACATTTTGTACAATCGCGTGTTCATTATTTCTACCTCTGTGAGGGAAAGGGTCAACGAACCACACGTCTAAAAGGATATCTTGAAGGCTATTATAAATGGTCTGATCTCTACGCATAGAACGCTTTCTCTTCCTTTTCTTTTTTACAACGCTGCACAGGTGATTGTCTTTGGGTTTCGATTTGCGGGTTGATCAGCGGCTCTCAAACAATTCCACGTGTACGTACTGCGTGTGTATGAGTGTATGAACGAAAACGACTAGAGAGAAACTAAAAGAGACGCCTGCTTAGTGTGCAGCTATGTATAATAATGACGGAACGAAAATTATTCTGTGAATCTACGTATACGCTAAGGAATCGTGGACACGGGTATCGTAGCGAACTGCTTTTATCTTGGTCATCGATCGCTCGTACGTGTACGAAATTGCTATTGCGGTTAACACATGGGTAAAAAGTACAAACTGTAGACAGACGAACGGACAGACAGACAAACAGACGTGGATCGGAGGCATGTAATACTTAGGCTTACAATACTGTAACGGATAACATTATACACGCAATTTTATTTTCTTACCTCCCGCTGTTATTCCCTCAATATTTCGGGCTGATCGTGGTCATCGATTTTCACTCGGTTGTCGCGTTACAGTCAAGGACAATCATCGATGAACGATGAAAACGAGTCAGTCAATCCAGCAGCCTTTCAGAATACGCTCCTTCTTCTGCTTTATTATCTACGATTCGGAATCGGGGTCTCTTCTCTCTCTCTCTCTCTCTCTCTCTCACACACTCTCTCGCTTTTTACGCGATACCTAAATTCTTTCCGCATATTCGTATTTACAATAATTCATTAATTCTAGTCGCCGTTAGATCGAGCTCTTTCCACGTGGACATGAACGCGAAATTCGATCGTTCGCTCGTTGTTGTTTCTTCCTTTTGCGCCCTCGAACGCTCATCTGCCACTGTGCTCCAATTAAACTTCGTTCACGAGAGCCACTCGCGTGTGATTGCGTTCGCGTTTTGATTTTCGTAACGCGTCGCAGGTGCGGGCGGATACGATATCATCGGATATGATCGATCGATCGTCGAACGAAATGCGTCCACGCGTAAAAACGTGCACGTGATACCGGTATAATTTTGCGTCCCAGCAAACAGGCGTGCGGGTGACAGCTGCGTAGATCCGTGATGAAATAACGATGCGCTTTATTTGCCGCGTTGGCGGGAACGCGATTTAAAGCTCGTCACTTTCAGCGCGCGAGATGCGCGCGCTACAATCCATTGCGGCGCGATTAAATTCGAGATATATGCTTGAATTCCGGCATTTGGCTATGGCAGTGGCGGTACGGTTGGTCGTAGGATATGGATTCGTGTTTGTGATCGAGCGAAATCTCGGCACGCGCAATGAAATCCGTGGTAACGTGAACGAAGTTCAAACGCTTGCGAAGAAGGATTGCTGTTATAGACGTACGCGACAAATCAGAGCGGAATTCGCGTTTAACGATCGCGACCACCGAGCATGTATATATGTAATCCTGTCTGTTTTTCCTCGTTTTTACAAATAAACGCGACCCGTCTTTACGCGTTACGGAAAACGAAGTATGCGTGGCGGTGTACGTACAATAAATAGAAAACAAGTGTGGGGAGAACTGAAGTGAACGGTGAGTAGTAACGAAAGACGATCGCGCGGTGAATTAGGTTTTCGTGAGCACGTTTTGAGCTACATGACACGAGGAAAAGTTTGAAAGAGAAAGAAACAAGGTAAAAAGAAGAAAACAACAAACGGCGGATCCGATGACGACAGGGGTAATTTCATCGTTTCGCTCGCTTCGTATCGTTCTTGTTTAGATTACCCCGCCAAATACGCAATTTATTCGCTATTAAATTTGATATTTTTTTACTAGTAAATATAGAATATCGAGTGTGATTATTCGTAGCGTAATGATAGCGGATAATAAATATAATACAGATCTATAGATAGAGTTCGGTATGATACAACTATGATACAAAAATTCATTTCTCATTTCTCGCATCCGCGATTCAGTCTCTCTCTTTCGCTCATCACATACCATACTTTCGTTCACCCGCACGCTCCTCGCCCAATTTTCGAGGACAGAGCGAAACGAGCAATTTCTTCGGTCGACGAACTTACACTTTTCTTCGCGTGCTCGCGAAAGTTGTCGCGGGTCGCGGGAAGCGCAGCCGGAACTTAGAGAAGTCCGTAGCACCTCACACGATTTTCTGCGTCAACCGACTTAATCCCAATAGGGGCGATCCTCGGCTCGCGACAACATGCACGCGCGTCACACTTTAGCGTCGTCTTCACTCACGCTGTATATCGCACTCTTTCGTGTGTCATATAGATTTTACCTATTATACGGCACTCTCTTAAATCTCCTCACCTCGGACACGAGGCGAGAGCCACTTGTACATATTCATTAGGAATTTATTTACACGCGTGCTAATTATCCTGTTCGCGATCCCGACGCGTGTCGAACGGTTTCACGCGATGACACTGTCCTCCGTTACGTTTCGACACGATTAAAATCATTACACGACCGCGATTCGATCTGATCGTCGTGACCGCGTTCGACAAACAAAAAATGTCTTCGTCAACTGAAACTGAGAATGTTATGAAGAAGGAGTGGCAAGTAATAATAGATTAATTAAAATGGCAAGTTCACTTAAACCGCGCAACTCGTTCCAAACATAATCGATTCTCGAAATCATTTTCAACTTCGCATGCTCATTCCTTAACGTAACTATAATATTAACAAAGGACCGTGACAGAGGACTGTTCGTCAATGAACGCAATCGGTCGAACGATATAACTGAAATCTTCGGACGGGAACTTGGCGTTCCTAAAAGAAAGAGTCTTTGACCGACGTACGTTTACGCGTATATCACGCTCGAGGGTAGTTAGCACGCTGTTCGCGACTTTTCTCTCGTATTTCGAATAAATACCTAGAATTAGCGTAATGATAAGAAGGACAACCAATACGACTACCATTTATAGTAGTGATAATAGTGGGCATACTATAATAGTGCCTAGTAGTAGCGTTTTCTCCTTGTTTACGTCTTTCTTCGTCATTGTAATCTTACTACCTACGTCTTCCTTCGATTTTCGAATTAGTTTCAATATATGGCGTTGTTACTCGTGTGTCGTGCGTGTCTCTTCTCTTGACATTGCATCTTTTGCCAACTCTTCTTCTTCATTACCGTCATCCCTGGTTTGCCTCAAATATATCGTTTTCATTGTTGTTCCTGGTTCATCTCTCTTCCTCGTTCCCGATTAGAAATTTTCTCGTTCTCTTTCTCTCTCGAGGCAGTCCGACCATAAATCGTGCGCGTATTACGTTTGTCTCACGATCGAGGGGCGGCCGCGCGAGCACACGCGTGCCTCAAGAAATTAATTAAACGTAGGATAATCACAGAAAAAGGGGTTTTGACGTATTGGGGTATACGTTCTCGTCGGTGGCGTTGTCGCTTCACCGTAATAAGTGCGGTAGGATCGCGCTGACCAACAAGCTTCCGGTGAGCACGACCACCAAGTGGCTGAACTGATTTTGAATACGGCTGGAACTCGCCCCGTTGTAGGTCAGTTCTTCGTTCTTCACCACTTCGTTCGGGTGGTCTGAATACTCCTCTGTTGGCAAAGAAAACATTCGTTATTTGTAGACGATAATCATCGCACTGATTAAGGATGTATTGGCTATACAGTCAATCCCAAAAGTTTATGCACTTTAGAAACGCATTTTTTAAAAAGAAATCAGAC
>NW_017153562.1:683092-716031 GCF_001652005.2 Ceratina calcarata
CTCGTAAACTATTAATGCTAGCGAAAACTTTTTATACAGAAATTGTAGATCTCGTCGTCCTCTACAAGAAAGGTCTGATGCAATTTTCCCGTAGAGTCAACGGTTTAGGAGTAATTAAGGAAAAATGAAATTTTTTGCCAAAAGTTCGCCGTTTCGACGCTGGGATGGTCGGATTTTGTCAACATCAATAAAATGCCAAATAATCATACGTAACTCGTTAAATATCGAAGTTAGAAGGAAAACAACCTTTTTTTTCTTTACTCTACTTGCGTAATTATAATTACGAGAAAAGTACATTTACCGGTTTATTAACGATTTCTACCTGCTCACGTACAGTTAGATATTCCTTTATTAATGTATTATTAAACGTTATTATTCTTGTTAACATTCCAAGAACTAGATTACTCCTGTTCCAAAGTGATATCAAATTTCTAGGGGACTCGTATCCCTTAAAAAGATATGGACCACGGCGCACGGGTCAGTAACTAAGCTACTCAAAACAAGCCGCTTCTTCGGGGCCCAATGGGCCGACGAATGACGCTGTAAATTTTTGAACGAGTTCGATAGCATCGAGAAATTCGAATCATTATTACGGTGGAAGGCGGTACGGTCCGACTCGAATATAATTTCAATTCGACACCTTGGGAACACGAATTCCCTGTCGCGGGCTCCGTCCAGCGCCGGACTCGTCCTCGTTAATGACCGCGGTCCGGTTGGAATGCAAATGCGTGCGCATTCGCAGCGCATTTTCAAGTCAAATTATCGTAGATGATGATATATAAGAAGGGCGAGCGTAGTGGACGACAGATGGTCGTCGGAGAGAGAGACACGCTCGAATCGAATCCTTTTATATTCCACATTCGATTGTTCTCCATCTGGCACGCGGTCGTAAACGGAAGGTGTCCCTCAGCCTATTAACTGTTTTCTAGTTGAAATTCTTTAAATAATGTCTTCCGTTCGACGCGATATAATCGATCCGCTGAGCGAGTAATACGCGCACCCTCCCTTTTACCCTATCTGAAATAGTCCCGAACGTAGGGACTAAATATAAAAGAAAAGAAATGAGGTCCGCGGACGACGTGACCGTACCCGAGGCGTGTCGCCTCGAAGATTTCACGTGCGGTCAGCGAATGCAGGTTTTAATAATCACTCTCTCCGATATAATTTATACGATGCATCGGGCGACCGTAATAAGTAGAACAAGCCAGGACGAGGGACGATATAATATTAAACCTCATTAAAATTTGTTTGCTCGTTATTTACTTTATCCGACTTAATGCGACCGAACGATAAGCCGAATGAATTACGTAAAATGATTGTTTGGCACGCAATGGACCGTCACGTTCCGCGCCGCGTAACGGTAATTTAATGACCGCGTCGTCGATGACGTTTCTCTTCGGCTTTGTACTCGGCGAGCTCGAATACCTCGCGGAATCGTGAGACGCCGATGGAAATATCGCTGGTATGCGCGTATGCACATACTTGGTTTGACGATGCAACCCGCGCGCAACGTACCCTTGGAAAGGAAAAATATCAATTACCCGGTGCTAATAACGAGCCCCGATGTAACCCCCGATAAATGCCCCCGTCACGAAAAAACGATTTACGCAACGATAACGAGCAGTAATGTCATCGAGGACGACTGGTTTATCCTAATTTTATGCAACAGTTATTTCGATAGTGATAATTATCAGCCGGACAAAAATGGAAGCAACGATTAAAGGCAACGTAAACCGAGCGACCCGCGGCGGTACATTATATAATTTGAAAAAACCTGCGCGATACAGGGAACCGTATAAATCGAACTCCCTGCTTCGTGTTATTTCGCTTGGATAATTAAACTCGACAAACGATACACAACGGATAGACACCTCACGGACGATCTAATTCGCGTCGACTAATAAGAAGACCCTTCTCTACGGCGATTAATTTCGACGAGAGAAATTTCGCGTAACAAAGCAAAACGAACAGGGCGAACAAGAAAGGGGAAGCGATAAAATAAAAAGGAATAAGGAAAGAGGTAGGGAAGAAAAAATGAAAGAATCATTGGCCGAGATAATGGTCGCGAGGAGCATCGAGAAACTCGTTTCGCGGCAAAGAGAGCAGGTGGCAAGAGGCGGTTATACGTACTGTTCTTCTTCTTCTGGCCGATCGAGGTCTTAGGCGGCGAGGAGGACGGCGGTCCATTGTGAATCGGAGGCTGATGCGGATGCACGGGGTAGATGGCCGGAGGGGGCACGTGGGGCAGGGTCGGCGCCGCCGTGGCCGGTTGATGATGATCGTGATGATGATGAATGCTGCCCCCTGGGTAGAATCGATCTCCGCCCTTGAGGACGCTCGGTGGTGGTGGGGGTGGTAGTCCGGCTCCTCCACCCAAAACTGCGGTGCTCGTCGAGCTGCTGCTCGGCACGGTGCTGCTGGTCACGGCTACGGCTGCAAACATACATAAGCCAACGTTTAATCTATGTTTCCCTCCTTCCAAAACCATAATTACTACCATGGACTCGGTGTCCACGAAATACACCCAACATACGAGAGATATTACGTAGAATATTTAATTGTATGCGACGATAGTTATGACGTTCATTGTCGTGAGCACTTAGCGATTTTTTTAGCAAACAGCGAAGTTAGGTAGATTCATGAGCCTATTTCTTAAACCCTGTTTTCTGAGATATGTATACCGTAGAATAGCCAGAGGTGAACTTTGCAGCTATTGAATTTTAGGATGTAATCTCATCACGATTTTTCCACCGACCCCACGAGCTGCGTGCAATTTCCAACCGGTCTCGATTACTGTTGTTACGCGCGCCCGCGCAACATCGTCGTTTACCGACATTTCCAGTCGGATGATTTAGGATAACGTCGCGTTCCAACGACCCGGCTAGAGCGTTTTGATTTTAACTCGGCGCCGTGGTAAAGTCATGCCACCGTGCCGGTTTCGCGTAATTTTCAGCGGCAGAGCTACTCGCGGGGAACGCGGGTGCGTTGACGATTGGCCGTAAACGAGTGTCCGGTGAATCGCCATCGATTGTACCGGCATCGCACCATGTGGACATTTTAAATCGGAACGCACAAGCGTGGTTATGATTACGCTCGTTAAATTTTATTTAATCGGCTCGCCGGTCATCCGCCGACGGCGTATCATAGGTAATAATAAAATCGCGTATAGGCACTAACCGTTACAGTTATAACCATAACTGCGGCGTCGTAAAAGTTTGATACATCCGTTTGTGGCTCTTCGCGATTGGAAAAACGATGAAAACACCGATTCCCCTGTTCGTACGTGTCGCTGCCTTAAAACCGTTCATAAAAAAGCGATAATGTTACACGTCCCGCGACCGAGATTCATTTTTAGGTTCCAAGTTCATTGGCCAAATTAATCGAAACTGATGACGCTTCGTTAATTCGCAAACAGTAAGGAAAAATTTTAACGAAGAATTCAGTAGAATAGATAGAAGTTCCCTAAGCACGAAGATGTTCGTCGGTGAAATAAAGACGGAAATTAATTTTGCATTTTCACCGGCTAATTTGCGTGGGGAGGGAGGGTATCGTGTTCTGCGGGAAAAATGAGGAGCTCGTCTGAAATTTTCCGCGAGATTAACATTTCTCGCGGTTCATGGCCCTTGATAATAATCGTGGAGCACGGTACACGGAGCCGTGGTCTCGAGATGCAACAGCGGACATCCGCGAAAGGATTTCGAGGCTATAGAGAGCCCCATGGAATCTTGAGTGTCTGAGACGCGCCGAATGGAGAAAGAGAGAAAGAAAGTTCAGAGTTCTCGGCCAGCGAAATAGCTAGTCATTAGGGCGCATGAATCGTTTCTGGCGGGTGTTTGGACGGTGGTAGCGGCTGGAGGAGGAGGAGGTGTTGGGAGGATGGTTGGAACGAATTAGGGAGAGGAGAAACCGGGCTAGAATGAAATAGTGGAATTTATTGTGCTCTGAGACAGCGTTGGGTCCCCTAACCGCAACAAATGGTGCACTAGCAAGAATTATAATTGATAGGGATTATATTTAAGAAAGGAGGGGCACGGCTTGGTCGCCGATATAAGCGAGAAATGAGGCGAGGGGGTGGACTGTATTCAGAGAAAAATCTGCGCGGTGAAAATTTCTTGTTTTTTGCAATTGATTTGCGGTTAATGAATTTACGACGTGACCTCTCCTTCGATTCGTTTCATCCCCGTGTGAATGAAAGGAACCTGCGCTGTGATGCGAAACCGTGAAGATTTTAAATGTGATTTTGCACGCGAAATGAAAAGGCGGCGCGGACGACGTAGACGACGTCTATAATTTCGAATTATCATAATCGGGTCCGTCACAATATGGGCCGTATACTCGAAATAGCTCCTTGTGGTCGGACAGAGATCAATTTATGAATGAATTTCCTGTTTCACGGTTATCAATAAGACTCGAGCGTTAAAGTTCTTTTCTTTTGATCTTCTTTCCGTAGAAAATTCGATGGGTACGGTATTGCGTTAAAGAAAACGGATACTCACAGTTGTTGCGTGACGTCGCTGATGACAACGAGGTGTCAGCATCGTTGCCGCAGCACACCTTGAAGACCACCTTCATGTTGTGACTGGTGCACCGTCCGCCGATCCGTTTGTGGAGGTCCTCCTTGGACGAGGTGCTGATGAAGTAGTAATCGTGGCCTGGCAGGAATTCTAGGCCTCCGGGTTGCGGTGTGAACGGCCTGAAGGTGATCGTGAAGTACATGGTCTTGTACGGTTTGTCACAGACCGCTATCACCCGTGGACTCGGATTTGTTATCCGACATGTTTCGTACTCCTCCTTAGACACCTGCGGGACACACGGTGGTCATGTACCTCCATCGCGAATCGATTGGAAATGCTTCTTGTTCATCGCGCGCAGATGCTTCGAACTTTTTCTATATACAAGAATCTTTCCTTGTACACAAAAATGTTTTATCGAAAAGTTTGTACTCCGAGACATTACACACAGAGAACCATAAAAAAGAATGTGCTCTTCTAAAACAATTGCATAATACATAAATTATGCTACTTAAGGCAAATTGTCACTTTCCATAGAAAATTTTTAGTTACGTCTGTATGTATTGTCTGGTTTAAATTCTAAACTACGAAAAGAACGTATGTACGATAACGAGGATGTTCGATTGTGAATATTTTTAAGAGCGGGTTGAAATAATGCTCGGGCTGGTAGCCCCTCGAGGGTGACGCGGTATCAAAAGTTTGGCTACGAAACGGAAGTCGTTCTTGGGGGTCCGATACGAGACAGTTAACGAACGAGTTTCGAGTAGCGGCAGCTGTCTAAACAACACGGAACGCCCTTTGACAATTTTTTATTTCGCGTAATGGGCGGACAGTGGTGTAACTCGATTTATCTGTTGAATCCCGTCACGTCTGTTGGATAAACGCTCGTGACGATCTTTTTATCCGGCGACATGATTCTTTCCATTAGAATTCGATACGCAAGCTGTACTTACGTTGTAAATGATATACTTCTCCGCGTCCTCGTCATATGTTCCTGGCTGGTACACAGGACATATTATGTTTACTTGATCGTACTCGAACGCCGCATTGTTCTTGTTCACGTCTATTATGTGGTCTGTGTTGTCTATTCGAAATCTGCAACAAAAGACATCGATCATTAATAACAGATAATTGCAAACTCCTTTGTAAAGTGTTAAATCAACGAACTCATTACTTATTAAATGGTCCGAACATTTAAATGATGCACAATATTAGCGTTTCTGATTAATTACACACGTCTTGGTAAACTCATATGAGTCCAGACGAAGATTGAACGCAGTTGAGACAATAGTTGGAAGGGTCATTTATATTTTCCACGCTTTCATTTCGGAACGCGTCACGTAAAAAATTAATAATCCCCAGATATCATCGGCACTATTAAATATATTAACAGTGACGTTTCACCTAGCGGTGTTTCGACTCGCCGCGGGATATCCGGCGAGCACCGCGCAAAGAGTACCCAATAGATCCGGTCGGTTTCCGCGTGCGTATCGTTCGGAAACGAGGCTACCCGTGAGACGTTCGCGAAATTCCAAAGGCCCTGGAGGGTCCTCGGAAGGAGGATACACGGTTCCTTCGGGTCCGTCGGTAGCCAGGTCAGGAAAGGGAGAAAAAGAAACTCGCCCTCGTAGGAACCCAATGTCAGATAGGCAGGCGCCCATGGTGTCGGGATCCCACGTAAGTGTACATACGGGCCTCTGCACGCTACACACACAACGTGTGTACGCATACAGGTGAGCTTGTATACATCTACAGGCCCGGCTGTATTATGTAGCGGAGCTTGTTGGATACTTGGCGAGGATGGAAAGAAAGGTCGACGAATGAGTGGGAAGGAAGGCAGAAGAACGGGCAGAAAAAGCAGGCGAAGAAGAAGAAGAAGAAGAAGAAGAAGAAGAAGAAGTTGAAGAAGGTGGAGAAGATGGAGGAAGGTTCCTATATAACCGGTTCTTTCCAACAGCCACAATACACGAGGCTCTTCTATTCTCCACATTGCGCGATGTACAGTACCGTGCAGCGAAGTCTCCCGCTGTTCACACCGCCCTATTTCGGGTCTACGAATCGCGGCGCGAACTATTTTCTTCCTTCTTGCGCTCCACTTGTTACCATTCCGTATTTATTTTCTTGCCCCGGCCACGATGTCTCGCGTTCTGCGTACGCGCGGCCACGAGTATATTTGTTTTGCGTTACATAAATTAGGCGCGGGCGTGCGCGATGCGCACGGGAATGTTAAGGCGTAGTTGAAATACGGTTTCCCTGTTTTCTCAGCGGCAAACCGGACGCGTCGTTCCCTTTCGCGACGCTTGATTTAATTTTACCGCGATACTCTTCGTCATTTTACGCTAAGCGGTATCCCTGCAGACTGTAGCAATGATTCATAAGAATGTGATAATCTTTCTGTATGATTCATTCGTTCAACAATGAATATTTCATCGCGGACTTCCTTTTAAAGACGGAAGACTGCATTTCCTTTCACGACCAGCAGTGTTTGAAACTAATTGGAGTACTCTAGTTAGGAATGTAGAACGGCAGGTTAAAATCTTTTAATGCATATTTCAAGAGAAACTATTTCAAGTTTCAATCCTTGACTCCAAGAAATGTGACACCTGCAGATTCTCTACCCTGTAGGCTTAAAAAAGTTTGCCAGCTAGTTAACTCTATTTACCCTATATGAGTATACTCTTAGTTTCGTATGTAGGGCCAAGAGGTTTTGGAGCGAGTCTCCGACGTAGCCTCCGCTCTGGCCGTAGGCTGTACGATGGAGCCCCGTAGAGTTCTCCGTGGCGGTAAAACGCGGGCGTCGAAAACGCGACCCGACGTTTCGGAGCATTAACGGACAATCTCGTAAGTGGGCGTGTAAGGGCTCGAAAATTGGAAGGTAGGCCGGGCCTCGACCAAATTAACGTTTGGCGATAATATCCGCTCTCTCTCGGTGCCCCCATGTCGGCTCGGTACCCACCCTAAGCGCGCAACAACCCGTAGCGACGCCAACAACCTCTCCGGGGCCGAGGCACGCGCGCACACAACCACGAGGAGTTTCGAGGCCCGTAGAAAGAAACGGAGGAGAGGACCCCGCGCTGCCTCGTGTGCGTTTACGCGTGGGTGTATAGGACATTTTCAGTCGCTGGCCGGCCATTCACGAATTTATTAGACACCGTATACGTACGATCGTGGCCCGAATTACTCGCGATAAAAGCACGGCGTGGCTCCTTTTTGGTACTTCGGGACCGGGCAGCTCGGTTTCCACGCGGAGGTTGATGTACCATGCCCGTCATGTTCTCCGGTCGTCGACGCGTTAATGGCCGCGGTGCGCGGTGAATTGTGATGTATAAATTTGCCGGAGCTTTCGTTTTGAAGGAGAAAAAGATTCGCTTTGTGTCTACCTCCCATTCTTTTTTTCCTGCTCGTTTTTGGCGCTCAGAGGAACGGGCGGAGAGATAAGGGGTACGAGCCGGTAGGAGGGGACGAGAGAGAAATTTGAATAAATTCGGATCTCAGAAATACCGGCTGTAATTTGTTCACGTACACGTATACATATCTCTCCTTCGTGATTGTGTAATTCCGTAAAAGATTTTTTATGCGAACGTTGATTTCAAATTTTTCTTCCTCAACCTTTTTTATTTCCAGTATAATAAGATGCAAATTCGAATGTATCGACGCGACGTTGCGTGGCACGTCGAACGTTCGCATGCTCCTTGGCCGCTCGTTTAGAAACGGGCGAGATATCAGTGGCGTGTCTCTGTATAATCCTACGCGATGACCGAGCCTCTCCTCTGGTAGCGATTAACAAACTCTCCTCTTGTAAAAACTTGTTGCAGCCCGGGCAACAATGCGCAGCGATTACGTCCGCGTAACGCGCGCCTCGGTCTCGCCTATTTGTTATTTTAATCGAGGTCTTCGAATTATGTCCGATGAAAGGTTGTTATTACATGTTACGGTACTTAGAGAACGCGATCCTTTTAAACTCGACGACGAGCATTTCGCTACTGCCGTCTGGCTCGCCTGGCTGGCTGGCTGCGCAACGAGCATAAAGCCTGTCTTGTATTACGGATCGTCGACGTGTTATTGGTAGCCTCGATGTGTGATTTAAAGGTTTCCCGCCGGGAACGGTGTCATTTGCATATACCTACGTATTCGTAGGATCTCTCTGAGGACCCTCGTATTAATGCGATACGTTCACTCGGTTCTTAACAGTTCTTTTCTGGCCTTAGGTAAATACTCGGCATGAATATGTATGGGGAGAGCCTCCAGTGACCCCTTGGAAACCTCAAACCTGTGCCTCCGTGGATATCCGGGGCTTGCTTAGAGACACGTTTTTTCGTCTACTCGATACAAACGATAACATCGTTTACGAGTCGTTTAACCATCGTTATCGAGCCTTTATTACTGTCTCCTCCGCATTGTTTCTCAAGTGCCAATATCGACAATCCTGTTACCTTCGTTAATATACAATATGTGGTACCTTCGTAGTTTCAGAATGACTTTACAATTTTATAGCATTTTTCTACAAAGTTTAAAAGGTAGAATAAGAATTTTACATGTTTTCATTTCGTCCGGCTATTTGAATTTGTAATTTCCGAGTCGATCCCTGCAAGCGTCGTAGAACCGTTGTCTATTCGATCGCGTCGCTGATGCTAATTGCCCGAACAGTTAAATGCCTGTAAAATCCGCGATCGTGTCGACGAAATTATTCGGGAAGCCAATAACTGTTCATCGTGTCCTACCCTTAACCGTCTTCATTACTTCCCACTACTGTCCTCTCGACACCAATCAACTAGCAAATAAAACGTGCGCAAGGGGTTCCCGCCTAATTGGAACAGCGAAAAAGTGGGCGTTCACCGATCGAGGACCTCCATCGTTTTGGAACCCCTGGAAATTCCTGTCGACCGTCCGGTTCCGACCGGGCAGACCAATTTTATACGTCACCCTTTCCTTTCGCCTACTTCGCGTCCGGATCGACATGGTTCACCGTCCGGCGAACATCGTGTCCCGAACCTTTTTATTTCGCCCATCCTCGTTTTTGTCGCGCGGCAGATTGAGTCCCATCGTCACCTTCCCTGTTTCGTAATCGCCGGAGTTAGAAAAAGGAAATCAGACACGGAGAGCGGCCGCCGAGTTATTTCAGCCACGCGAATTACGCGAGATTCGTATCGGCTTAATTATCGCCGTTCCTTCGGATACGCGGGAATCCCGGTAGGGAACAGTCGGTGGCGTAGCGTTCGTGAAACGAAACGCTTTTCGCGCTCGGATACTTTGACCGTCGATCTCTGACCCGAGAGTTTCTCGCGCGTTGGGGGAGGTCGTCGCGCGAGCACGCGTTACATCCACGCGAGACATACGCCGCCGCGACGCGGAGAGGAACGTTTCAAAG
The DNA here is from genome assembly GCF_001652005.2 of Ceratina calcarata. Classification (NCBI taxonomy): domain Eukaryota; kingdom Metazoa; phylum Arthropoda; class Insecta; order Hymenoptera; family Apidae; genus Ceratina; species Ceratina calcarata. The sequence goes on from NW_017153562.1 coordinate 692,972, forward strand.
CGTTGAACGTCGTCCGGAGGAGACGGGACAAAGAGTCGGCGAGAAACGGGGAGAGAGTAGGCACCGTAGCCGCGTGTGATGGAACGACCGTGTCGGAAAATGGAAAAGGAGAGAAAGCGTGGAAACGCGCGCGACGGAGAAACCGCGAGCGTCAAAGCGAGGGGGTGCAAGCGAGGAAGGACGGGGGAGTAAAAAGAAAGGGGGATAGAGATGGAACGAGTAGAGAAACGGAGGCTTATGCACTAACTATAAGTGGGATATTCTGGCAGGAATATCAAAGCTGCGACTGCGTCAAAGAGGGCGAATGCAGGGAGGGGGGAGGGGGAGGGGGAAACCGGGATGGAGGGGGAGAGAGAAAACCGGAGAGAAAGCAAAACGACCATGCTGATGGATCCTTGGACGTTACCGGCTTCGGGACCATCGTTTGACTCTTTCATTCATCATGTTCATTCCTTAGACAAGCATTGTGCCCGTATAATGCATATTTTTCCCCTCTTTTCTATCTCGTCGCACTGACGTGGCTCGCGGTTGTAATGTCCGCGGAAATTAGTATTGAAAATTTACGCCGTGACCGAGGGACGCGTATGAATTATTTAAAAGAGCCGATGCCTCGTTAAACCGATTCTCGATTCCTTCTGTCGGTGCCGCCGTATTCTCCTTAAAAAATCGGGACACCGAAAGGTACTCGATTCAGTTTTCGCAATTATGATAATTCGTGAGTTGACAGCGTCTCTAGACGTCGGCGTATGAATGATGTGTATCGCATTTCAAGCGTTAAAAATGTTAATTTCCCACACGAATTCTGAGAAACGAGAGGGTATAATAAGTTTGAAACATGGGGAAATTGTCGAGGATGCTGCGTATCGGCTCCTTTATAATTCGCGCCCCTCGGGTTATTTCGTTTTCGCATTGGCTTCACGTACATTTTCAGCCTTTGTTCTTTCGGAGCTGGCAACCGGGTTAACGTCGTTCAAAAAGCCACGAGACTATGGTCCAAGTTTATCGTCGACGTTTTATGAACGTAGTAGATTTAACGAGTCCGAATGGATACATGTGTTTCTTTTACAACGAGTTGATTTCCTCAATTTAAACCATTGCCACGCCGAAATCATCGTTTTACGCCTTTTAAAGCGTAACCATTTCTTCGAAGATTTTGAGGAACACTCATAAATCACACTGTCCTTAATCAGTGTCACTAATCCTACAATTTTAACAGACATCCTCAATTGTCGCATTTTATTTTAGGTGAGTATAACAAACTTAGAAAATGTCAATGTGAGCTCAGAAAATTGATCCAATAATGAAACAATCGTTTGGCATCGTTCAGTGGCGGTTATAAAGTAATTTAAGAATGCTGCTAAAACTGAAAGGCAACAAGGAAATCAAGAAAAAGAGGGACAGGTAACCCGCGCAGTCACAAAGGGGGATTAAAATTACTAGTCGTCGGCGGCAATGTAACTCGCGTCAGTGGAAATATAAAAGCGGGCTGCCGCGTGCAGCATTCGATTCTGTCAATCTATTTCTAACCCATGAGGGCGACAGGCATTTTTGCCGAAACCCTCCTGCTCCTCTTTTCTGTCCTGCCACGGTCCCCAAAGAACTTTTAAATTATTTATGAAAGAACGCCGCTCGCATTCCCGCGGCTTTCCGTACCGTGACGAATACCACGGCCTCGTGCCGTATTTATAATAACTTCCTGCAAGATGGTCCAGCGCGCGGCGCAGTCGGTCCATTTAATGCACGACATTAATGCGTTATGTAAAAGCGTGCGGGTGATACTTTCGCCGACCGGGCAACGTCGTCTTGGTCGTCGTCTGCCTCGTCGTCGGCGGCGCCTTTTCGTCTCCTCGTGCCATTAGGACGTGCCGTGGCGTTATTATTAGTTAACTTCAAATATTTATCTTATTCTTCCTCCCGGCATCCGTCGCACTCCCAATCGACGAATTTGTCTCAAGTCTATTCTCGTGTCCTGGATAACTGGCTTTGCTTCCTGCTAGGTAACGCACGTAACCACTTCCTCTATTGTACGTACATATGCTTCGCGTGTTCGACACTCAGTGATACCTTTTTATAGAACCTGTATCACTTCAGTGTAGTTTAAATCTGTTACATTTTCCGTTCCGTGTTTAATTAAGCTGGTCAATCACGACTTCTTCACTGTTGATAATTCGTCGGGTCCACGAACACGGGAAAAAACGGGGGACAAAAAACGGTTCCCGTGCAAAACGGAGTGCGGAAGAAGACGAAACGAGAGTTAACGAGGCGCCCGCGGTAATTTCTCTCTTCAAGCGAAATTCTGTCCCGGTGCGAGCTCCCTCGTGAAGGATGACTATAGATATAGGACCTGTTAGCGCCGATAATTCCTCGCGATCCCACTGTTTCCCATCCAACCGGCTGCTTTTGCTGTTGCGTGGTCAGCCGATTCCCTCGATCCCGAGAACTCCGGTCGTTCTCCGACCTTCCCAAGGGAAAATGACGAATTTTTTCTTCTATCTTTTACACGAAATACCCAGGTTCGTGGTCGGAACGTGCGGTTTACATTTATTAGAACGAATTTGCCTCGACAGAATTCAAATTCAGCTAAAATTTCCGTGTGGAATCGTGGCTCTCTATTTATAATTAGAATTGACCTAACGATTAGAAAATTTCGTCTTTTTCGTGCTTCGCAAAATGTTTAAATCGATTATATAATAGACAGAACTAGCATTCTCATCGCAAGCGTTAAGATAGTTCAAAGAAGAGGCGATCTGAAAATCCTCTTAAAATACTCTCCGTCAATCGGGTGGTCGTTAAAAAAAATCGGCGCTGGTTCGCAAAGATAAATCTCCGGGGAAAAAATATACCGCATGGTTTATGAATTTAAAACAGGGGACAAAGTGATTATCGTCGACGAGAGCATTTAGGAAATTTACGACGTTCACTGGCTCGAAGACATCGCCGATTCCCCGCCCCCGAGAGTTACTCTATATTAACAGTTCCCCTTCGAAAATTTTTCAATCCATCGGAACAGCTGGAGGAAGACGTTAAAACTGATCTCAAGGCCAGCTCGATCCCAACTACAATTTCGGTTTTAAAATTAAAATTAAGAAATTGAATTAATAGAACTTATTAGACATAGAATTAAATCTGGTCGTAAATTGTGTAGTTATCCGACTGCAAGCAATTTCAGCATTCACGCCAAGAACTCTATTGCCCCCGAATTACCACGTGCGATTCGAATCGCAGACAATTTGGGGACGCGATGGGGTGAGAAAAAAGGGTGACGCGAATTCACTTTGGAGTCTATTCGAGCTCGAAACAAGCGAGTCGATCGGTCGGTCGGTGCCACGGAGGCACAGACAACACGATCCACGTCGTCGTGGCGTGGTTTCTACCGAAAGTTCATCGATCCACGCGTACCGCGACGTTGCGTCCTATTAAAAGCCGTGCACGCCGCGACGTACAAACGCCTGCTCTCGCCTCGGCTTCGTTCCACCTCCCTCGCGAGGCGTGGAATGGAGGCACTAAAGTGGCTAGACGGAGTGTCAGAGCCGGCCGGAGATCAGAGGGCCGACGCTGAAAGAAATAGTCTGCCGGGCACGTTATACCGCAGCCACGTCCGCGCACGTGTTTTCGGGCTACCAAATCGTAGCGCCGATTTATCAAGCGCGTCGAAAGCTGCGACACGATATTCTTTCCCGCTTGCCTTACACCCGAATCATCGTCGAACAGGTGACAGGGACGACAGTACATTTTTATCGCGTTCGTTCTGATACGAGTTTATCAATAGTCAAAATACTTTCATATACACTAACATTTTTCTAAACAAATATCACTTACGTTACACGACGCAGAAGAAATATCTTCACTCTTTAGAAACTTTATACATTTCCTATATAAAAGCTGCAAAGTAGATTCTGATTTGGCTACTAATTTGCTTACAATACAAATAATGAGTAACAAAGTGAGCCGAACTGCACTCGACACAATTGCATCGCGTAATTTATGTGCAGCAGCAAACCACTCCTCTGTAATTGGACTAACGGCGTAAGTAAGTAGGGGAGTGTCCGTCTCGATCAGAGATCAAATGCTCGACGCCGAAATGAAAATAGTCGGTCATGCACCACGTGGTTCAGGCGTCCCGACGCGACGACGTGCGTGCTTTTCGGAGTTCCGCGCTGGTTGCCGGAGATTTATCAGTCGCGTCGTTTCGAACGTGTCGAAAGCGACCGCAGTTTTCACCCTTTGAATCTCCGGGTTTCGTAGCTGAGTACCGCAGCTAATAGAGTCGTGCGTATCGTTAACTCGTTAATTAATTTTAACTACCAATTAACGTGTGTAACCGCTTTGCCTGTCAGTTTCTGAATATTTTTGCCTAAAATTAGACTCCTCATAAAAGCGTGTATGAAAGTCTGGACGTTTAAGAAAATCAAATTAAATTCCTTTTCATTCCTCGGCAAACAAAGGTGTCATAAAATTAAAGGTTTGGCAGTTGTATATGTTTATCCTTATTGTTAGTTCGTTTATACAATTTCCTCTTATTCTCGCGGAGGTTGTGAAGAAGCTACAAGGATACTCGGGCGATCCTCTACGACACGTGGTGAAGATTTAATTTTACGATCGCCAACTTTATAGCGATATCGAACGCCGATTAGACATTCTTCAGGAAAGTACCGTTTGGTATATTAGCACTCGACTTTGGGAAGAAAGCGTGGAGCTTGCAGGCTGACCTTGCTACATTATGGCTTCTTCAGTTTTATGGCTGATACCAGCGCCGATGTACGAGGGAGCCGATGAAAGGTTTACGATTATGGAAATGTTTGTTCCTACGACTGGGAAACGCTACGTTGGGATCGATTTTGGAACTGTCCGGGTCTCGAAATTACGGCACGGATACATCGTCTCGATATCTTCCCAGGTAGCGAGAGATGCATATAGGAATCTACTCGGGAAATATTCTTATACCTCAGTAATCTCGGTGTCCTCAATTTTTTTTTATTGAACTCCCTATTGACTATAGAAATGTCGAATAAAAGAGAAAGGTGGAAATCGGAGATAGGCAAGTTTTATGAGCTGACATAAACGTAGGAGTGTTTCAAAATCAAGGATTTGAGAAATGATCCGCATAATTCAAGTTGATCGAGTCCATTTCATTTCGAATCAGTCTGCTTCAAAATCAATGATGGCCAATTCTGACGATTATTCCTTTACGAGCGTCAATGAGGCGGCATCGATCACGTTATCTCCCCGACATGATTCCATAATCCTTATTATTAATCTAGGCAACGTGGCGGGCCAATTGCGAGGTCCGGTGGGGTGCGCGTATCCATTTCGAGAGCGGCGGACTTCCTTGACAGAGACAGAGCGGCTGCACGGTATTTGCACCTTCGACAAAGATCCGCATTGCGCATTGAGACATTTCTGTCCGGCCGATATGGAAGATAACCCGTGTCCCGGTGCACGTTCGGGGTCAGGTCCCCGTTCCTGGGTCAGATCCGCGGCCCCGGCCATCGTGTTGATATCCCCGAGATAGCTCCCATTGTTTATGGACATTGTCGTGCGCAGGTACAGTACGCGGGCCCAGCGACAGTTCGGGGTCACTTCCTAGTGCCGTGACGTTTCACACCAGCGTGACACATCGCTGCGCCAGGAGATTCTCGGGATTCAGTCACGAATTCGCGTGACTCCCGCGGAAAATCGCCGTTCCGACCCTTTCTAACCACCGAGATGCAGTGCCCGGTCCCGTCCTTACCCTCGGGTAGCCGGTGCGGATCTTTGCACGCCTCCTCGCCTCTCTTGCCCCATCGGTGAGAAATCTGTGAGCGAAGACTCTCTCCCTCCAGCAGTTTCATACGAGAAAACAGGCGTGTAACCAGTAACCGTCTCGCGGATTTGTACGAAAGACACCATGTGCGTCTACTTTGTACGTTTTTGCGAGGTTTATATTTACACTACCGAGGCAAGTGCTTAAAGTACGGGCAGACGAGGGATGAGAGTATATTCGTTCTTCTCCAACTCGGTAAAATTCAAACTCAAAGGAGCTTTCAATGAACGCCAATTACCAAATTATAAGCGATTGAATTCTCGTATTGGACGTTTGGGACGACATAAGAAGCTCCCTAATGAGAGCCTCCGGAACATGTGGAACGTTTCAAATGTAACTTCTACTTAGGATACATAAAACCAAATCACTTTTGTGTATGTATTTGCAAACACGGTCCTGACTAGACGGCTCAGGAGTTTCGGTGTATACGAAATTTCAAAGCGGTGCCGCGTTTAAGCGGCCTAAGCAGGAAGCTATTCATTATCGTCGATTCCCCGGTGTCCTACGGTTTCCACTTAACGCGATAACATTCGGGTTGTCATTATCGAGATTTCGGAAGCATTAGGTTCGTCCATGCCGGCGGAGCTGTTCCCACAGCTGGCTACACAACCACGGATCGTCGGTTTATGTCCGACGTCGAGTGTCGATTTCTCGTGTCTGAGCCGCGTTCGCAGTGCGGTGCGTGCACACGGTCTCGCGGACGTGCAAACAAACATTCTGTATGCGAACGGCATATGTTCGAGCTGCTTGTACACGAATTCCTCGACTTGGCTTCGGAGCGGATGGCGAGACGCGTCGCGTCGCGTCGCATCGAATCAGGAAGTCGACGCAATCGTTTACTCTTCGACCGCGCCAGATCCTCTCCTTTGCGGCAGATAATCTTTTTTTCTGTGAGACACTCTGTCTTCACCATCCTATCACCTTCTACCGGCCTCTTTATCATCTCGCTTGTCGCCCGTTTCTTCGTCCCATTCTCTCTGTCAACAACTCGAAGATTTCTTCGACAAGTCCTCTGCACATACATCAATCCCTCCTACCCGTTTGTCCTCGCCGTTCGTTTCGAGGAAATAGACTCGTCATCCCTTTACGACGTGCTAAGCAGTCGGGTAAACACGGAGACCCGAGGTCTCCTCGTTGAGGTTCAGGCCTGGACGGAGGATATTCCGACTTTTGCCTTTACTGCTTCCAGCACGTGACTTAACAGCGAGGTCACCGCAACGAGGGACGCAACTGGCCAGGGCACTGTGTACCTGGTCGCACCACGTGCGGCGCCCGCTGGGACAAAGGACCTCCGGATAACTGGGATACCCTCGAGAGGATACGGGTGGGGCTCTATTTGGCGAAAGAACGCGGCAGAATGTCCGCGCCGCGCCGATACACGCGAGCGGCGGCAAGTGGCACGGCGTAGAAATCAACCTTGAGGAAGAGCCTTCTTTTCTGTTCTCCTTCTTCTCCTTTTTTCCTTTCCTCTTCTTCTCGACGCGCGCACGGACACTTAAAGCCGTGGACGTGAATAGCTAGGCCTCCGGGTCGGGTTCAGGGCGGGGTTACCTTCGTATGAATCCCGTCGTTACGGACAAATGGAGACCAACGGTGCAGGGATTCCAGTGCTCTCGCAGAGGTATTCGTCTTTGTTCGGCCGACGATGATGCGTATTTATCTCGAGGTCTGGAAAGCTCCGATGGCCCGGGTAAATGAAACGGAAGAAAAGCTTGTCAAGAGCTTAGCCTCACGTGAAACGGAAAATCCGTCCTCTAAGAAACTAGGGAATTAAATCGTGTTCAACATTAAACTTCAAGTTTCAGAGTCTATGAAGCTCGTCTAAATGCGATCCATTATTCCGTTCTTTTTTCGCTCCGCACTCATGTATGCATCGTTGAATCAGAAACTTCTCTGTCGCTGAATCACAGTGCTATAACAGATCTGTGATACAGTTTCTTGTAAGGCGACGTCTCTTCCACTCCGACGTGTTTCACAACTCGTTCCTGCCCCCATAGCGAGCACGGTAAAGCGATTCCCTCGTCGTGTTTCCTGTAACATTTTCCCTTACGCAACACGCTCCTGCCTCGGTGGAGAAGAGCATCGGACGCGCCAGCACGAGGCTTTCTCCCGCTTCCTCGTGCCGGCCGGTGTACGGCAGTATAAGGGGCCATAAAAGTAAATCGGTGGAACTCTCGAAGGCCCAAGGGCGGAGTAACCTCGGCATAAATCCTGATGTTCTAGACAAATGGGGCCTAACGGTGCGTATATACACGCAGGAGATTCTGTGCCCCGCGCGCGCTTGCACAAGCCACCATCATCTCGGTTTGCCTTTGTCCGACACCAAGAGCACCGGCTTCTTTTGCTCCTCGGTCCCAAGGACTCGTGCAGGGGAAGGTCACGTATACCTGAAGAGAAGCGACCGAAGAGGAGGAAGATGCCACGGAGATATTCGAGGACCCGATACCTGATGTCTTTCCATTCCGTCCCCTTTTATCTTCCACGATTTTCCTCGCTGCGTTCCCCCGGTGGTCGTCCGTCGAGTTTTTAGCAAATAATGGCCCACTTGATTGTGAATATCCCTTAGGTTAGGGTGCTAGGACATAGAAAATGATAGAGAGAGGGTCGTCACGCTGAACGCTCGATCTGGATCGTTCGACGCACCGGTAAAGACTCCCCATTGTACCAGCCAGATACCAGAGAGGTATAAGCGAGGGATGAAAAAATTATTGCGGACAGGAGTGCAGCCGTTTTGTTTGTTCAGTATTGTTGTCGGGGTTAATAGTTCGCGGGATAGAGGCACTTTGTCGCTATGGGTTTTTTCTTTTTAGTCGAGTGTTTTCAAGCCGAGTGCTTTCTGGGAGCTAGGCCGGCTACGGCGCGCCGTGGCGTAACAGTTTAATGTCTATGAATGGGAGATTAGAGGTAATGATCGGCGAGGATCGTACCGGGCTTTGTGTGCTTCTGATTCAAAAGCAAGTTCGAAAACGCAGCACGTGTGCGAACTTCTCCGATCAGAATTTATATCCTAAGAACTTGTTTATACCAGTTTCTTCCGGCTATCCCAATAGATAAATTATGCTCGTTGACTCCTGCCATTTATTTTCTTTATCAAGAATGTGAGATAGGTTTAAAAAATTTACGGAGTGACTTTCCAAATCGGTAAATAATTTTTTACCAGTCACTTCGGTACGATTATTGTGCAACCCTTTAAGTCAGGTACAACACATCATAATCGCTGCATTGTATCGGTCGAAGGAAGCCGGAGTCGCATCAAGAAAAACTAATGAACAGTGTCAGCAACGATCAGACCGTGGATGCTTCTCCAAATCTCGTGGCTGGGAGATCGCCGATATAACACCGGGGGTCGTCCGTACGATTGACAAGGAGCCCCCATCGTTCGTCATTAGACGTCCGACTGTCTGTCGACAATACCATCCGGCATAGTCACCGGCATCTTAGACCGTTCCTCGGCATCAATCTTGCCAGTCCCGAAAATTCAAAGAATCTGATTCTCCCTCTCGGAGTCTAGCCAGGACACTTCTCGTGGTCTTTCTCGCCTCCTTATTTTCTCTCCGCACCTTCTCCTCGCATCGTTTCTTCTCGCCGTTTCTTTTCTCTCGCGTCGAGTGCACGTCTTTCCTTCTCTGACCGAACCGCGCCGTCCTCTTCCTCCGCCTTCGGTGGATCGACCTACGGCTGTTCTTTTGGAAACCATATATTTTTCGTTTCACAGTTCGCGGCGCCGTTGAATGCCCTGCCTCCATTCAGACGAGGGTGCATCTCCGTAGCAGCCGCCAGGTATAAATTTTGGCCTCAGTTCGAAAGGCCGGGGTAGGAGACCGGCGAGAGCGACGCAGAGTGAAAGAGGGGGTGGAGAGAGTGGGGGAGTCAGATGAAAGAAAAAAAAAAGTAAGGAAAGAGGGAAAAAAGGGAAAGAAGGAGGAGAAAGATCGGTCCCATGGTAATCGATTACCTCCCCCGTATCCCCAGAATCCCATATAGTGACCGGCCCCATGGCCCCGAGATTGAACCTTCGATAACCGGTGCTCCACACTCTCCCCCCTCTTGCTTCATCCACCTCTCTTCCGAGGGATACCCCTGGTACTCGTCTATTTTTTCTCCAAGGTGCACGAACACGTAATTTCGGACGGTCTTGGGAAACGAGTTGTGCTAATTAAACGGCCACGGATTTGGCACCTGCTTTATGGTGATCAGTTAGAAAGCGAGATAGTCGCTCGGTCTGTTTGGTATTCGGGAAAATTTGTAAACGTACGTGCAACGGACGTTGGTCAGTATGAGGGTTTAATTAGTTTCTACAACCTGATGGTTATCTGACTGAAAGAATTCTTCTGGATAATCGATGTGAACACTGGACGACGACCCCTTTGGAACGAAAGAGAAACAGAACTTAAAGTTCATTGATTTCAATGCCAAAGACTATTTGAAACGTTCGCAGAGGAGAGACGTCGGCCTGTGTCATTCGATTCGACCACTGTCCTCGGCCGAACAAGCATTAAACTCCTTAAACGCGTCAAGCTGCCGCTTCCCTGTCGTCGCGTCGTTTACATACCGACTCGAGACAAGTTAATCGAGGCCCGGGTCGAGTCTCCCGTAACGAGGATAATTTGATATCGTCAATGGCGCGTTCCAACAGGCCCGTGTTTCTAAATTTTCAAACGGACAGGATCACGGGACGCGTATAACAAAGTGCCTTGACCAGACACCGCTGACAAATTGTAAATGTTTATCGGATGAGCGTCGTCAATCGGCAAAGACAGGCCAATTTACCTTTATTGCAACACCTTTTATAAACATCTTGTACGTAATTACCAGCGATGAACGAACAGCCACATACCAACAGAAAAAGAAAGAGAGAGAGAGAGAAAGAGAGACATGGCAGAGAGTGTTGGCCAACAGATCAAAGGGGACTTTGCTTTTAATTCGGTGTCAGTTATGATTCAGTAGTAGTGTAACGATGAAGAGGAGGGGGATTTGTACGGAGAACACGACCAGAGAACATCAACAACGAGCTTATCGTGCATCGGCAGATTGTTCCTTCTCGGAAGCCGGTTATCCTTCGGCGTATTTGATAACGTTCGACAAGAAATATAGCGTAAGCCCGCCGCGCGTGAGATTATGGCACCGAGATATATTCTTATCAAACTGAAAAGGTGGAGCGCAATTTCGAGGTTCCCGTGGTGGGCTATATACTTCGAAGTGCATCTTCGGTTTCCCTTCAGCAAGCGAACAAAACGGAATATTCCTTCAACGCACAATAGTCCTAATTATGGCCAGTACGAGCTTCTTTCAGAGTTCGCACGACTCACCCTAAGCTCTCTGAAAGCCTGTGCAGTGCCCCGAATGACGCGAATCCGGAATTTTATGGCATTTGGGCGTTACCGATTTCACGCGGTTCGTCCAGGCGCGGCGCGTACGGTTCGGCGCGTCGCAAAAGCCGCGAGAAGAAAGCGGACGACGACGCGTGTTCGGGACATTTCGTAACGCGTATCATTTCCTTTCGGCGAAAAGGAGACGGGAGTGGCGTAACGCATAGAATCAGAACGCAGGAGTCGAGAAAGAGGGAGAGAGAAGAATGCATAGAGGATAACTGGGTGCACAGGGTGCAGCTGCTTCTTTTTCTGGAGTCTTGCATCTGCCTCTGCCTTCTTTTTCCCTTCGCCGGTTCACCGTGTTCTGGTCATCCTCGTTTCGGCCCCGCGGCGCGTTACGTGGCACATTTTCTTCGTGGTATACACGCGTACTCGTCTTCCTCTCTCTTTCTCTTCCTCTGAAATCGGCCTCGGCCTTCCAGAGACCCGGCTCCCGATCTCCATTCTTGGGCCTTGCATACGGAGAATGCATGGGTCCCGGCGTAATAACATCTTTCGTATTTCGGGATACATGTAATACACGAAATATATTCATGAATATTTCGGCTGATCATACGGTACACGGGCATAGTGCGCGCGCCTATACGTTTTAAGAAATTCAAAGGAAAACGCGTCGCCGTAAGGAGAGTCCCCCTCGCGCCCAGTCCGAGGCCGAGTTCAGGGGGTTGGCATCCTGCTGGCATCGCCTCGGGTCGGTGTATCGATAACGAAAATGTCGGGGTAAAAAGACAAAAAATTGTACTCCAGAGATCAGGGCGATTGGGGATCGAACGATGGGGTGACAGAGTCGACCCGTTGGCTCGTTAATTTACCACGGTGTAGAAGCTATTTTATACAATGTGTGCGTAATTTTAGGGGTGCTATGCAAAAATATGGAATCTTAATTGCGGACACTTTGTAAATGAAGCGAGCGTGCTTATAATTCTGATGGAAACATCATCCTTATTGATGGAACACCTTGCGTGCTACGTAAAAAGAGAAATCCGCTGGAATTCTTTTTACTCTTATCTTAATACCCAAAATCGTTTTCATGCATGCATCTGAAAATTAAAACAACGCCTACTGGTCCCGAAACATCCCACCGTCTCCTCTTCATCAGTCCTCATCTTAATCATTTTTTTCATCATCTCGAAACAGTTGCCAAAACCGAGACCTGTCCGAGTGGACTGCACTTTCACTGCTGTTTACACTATGCTCAAACATACTTCTCGTTATTTTGCATTGGGTCATTAAAAAATCAATGCTAAGCAAAGAGAACAAAAAATATTTTAAAATTCTCCTACTATTTTTGGGTTCATTTATGAATGCGATCTTTACCCATGAAAATGGATTTGAAATCTATTGGAAAGGTTAAATCTCTTGAACTGGCGCGGCGCGGTGTTCCATTCACAAAATGTGTGAGTCGTTCGGCAAGTACTCGAGCCTTACGAAAATCCTTTAAACGGTCGGTGCGGAAGTAAACACGCACCGGTCGGATTTTCTTTATCCTGCACTCGGGTCCCACGGGGGCCGGAGACGAGGGAGTTTCGCGAAATAGACGTGGATGAGAGGACGGCAAACGCGACACTTGAGAAACCAGTCTTCGAGTGCGCGTAAAAGTCGGCGCGTGCACGTGACTGGCACGGCGGGAAAGGAGGATTTTTACCACTTCCGGCTGCGTAAGCGCGTGTAGACGTTCCGGTCCTTTTTGACTTTCGAGTTTCGACCTTCCGCGGAACCACTTCTGGGACCGTACATCAGAATTGCATTAAGCTATGCCGCGTTAGCGCCAAGCAATCGTTTTGGGCGACTTTTGTCAAGAGATTTACAAACATGGAGTAGGTACTCAAACAGGAAATAATAGTGTTCGCGTAAAATGTTTGAACGTTTGTTAAAATAGAAATTGCTAAACGATTTCTTATTTCATCTGACGATCACGAGGGTCATAGAGTCGTTAAAGTAATTCGTAGAAATTACAGTATACGCGGTTCGACTTTCTATAAATCTTGAGGGGGCACTTGGTTTCCATTATCTCTCGGCGCGTTCGGGAATCGTTTAATAAGAAGGTCGACGAGGTGACTGTAGTAGAAGAAGGTGGAGGAACGCGATACGACTTTATTACCTCGAGGGTAGGAGCGCTCGTAGCGAGGATGCAACTACGTACGATCGGGCGTCGAGTTAAAAGCTCGAACAGGGTGAACGAGAATGGAGAAGCGAAGACGCGTGAACGCCGTTGCAGAGGCGATGAGATTTTTCGCCGTACGTCGTCTAACGTTCACGTATGACGGGGAATTATAGTCAATTGTCGATAAGTTATCGATAATTTTAGAAGAATGCCGCTGGGAAATGACCCGCATCGCATTTTGCACCGAGCAGACCCGACAATTTGCCCGATATTATGGACTACTCGTGTCTCGAGCCAGGCTTTTCAACACTCCCGTCTACCCGTTGTCGTTCGCCGTTACAGATACGATATCCAGTTTCGTGCGATCAATACGTTTTTATAACCCCGAATTGAAGGTTCAGACTCGACAAAAGTGTGAGGATCGTGCCGACTATTGAACCTTAAAGCTTTCACGATTCGGTTTGCAGCAATTACACTGCGATATTTATTATAAATAATGACGGTGGGATTAATTTAGCGTCGTAATTATGCATCGGCATCGGAAGCAGAAATTGAATTGTCGAAGCTTCGCAAACGAAGTCTCAAAGATCAGGTTTCAATTATAAAGTCTTTCCGTTTAATATGCGAATACGAAAGATATAATAGAGAAGATTCAAATATAATTGACGCGACGTAGGCACGAAGGCAATAAAAAGCGTATTTCCTCTGTCCAAAGTAGCAACACGATCTTCTCCGCGGTCTCGGTCATAATTAAATATTACAAATGATCGCGCATCTGGAGTCGGGCAACCTTTTGCGCCTTTTTGCGATGACCGAACCATCCAGGGAGGGACTACTCTTCCATGCGATAACGATCCACGATCGCCCCGAAGGGAACCGTTCCGGCTTCGCGAGAGCGTAACTCGCTCTCGTCTCTCGTCACGCTTCGAGCGTACCCCTTTTAACGCGCCTCCCGCGTTAAACGAAGAAAATCGAAGAGAAATTAATACCGAAGCGTGAATCGAGTCGGCCTTTCTGCCCTGCGTATACCCTGAGAAACTGTCCGTTCCTTAATTTATACAATCTGACCAGGTTTACTGCCCAAATTTTATGGTACGTTGCAAACTCGCGTCTTACACAATGCCTTATGTGAAAAGTCAATTGCACCGTTACGCAAGAGGCAATTAGCAATTGAGAATTTGTCGTTATGTGGGTGCAGAACATGCTTTCGAAACGATTACGAAATGGCGAGCTGCTCCTGGAAAAAATACTTCGCATTTACCGAACCCATTCATTGCTCGCTTGACGATCAGGATGTTTGTACGAGCATGAACGTAATTGCTTCAAGAAACGGTCGTACACCGTGTTAAAATGTGACTGGGTGTTGTAACGACCATGGCCAATTTAGAACGTAACGAACATATTGAAGACATTAGCTGAATAGACAAAGAAGTTATTGTGGGAAGAATAACGTACACAGATATACTATTCTATTTGAGAATTAATTTTCGATATTCATTATTCGCATTTCAATTATAAATACTTGGAACAATTGAACACATCAAATGCGTACGAATACCTTAATTATTTATCAACGTCATTTGTTTTTAAAAAGTATTATAATACGTATCAATGTTTGACGTTATTCCGTATTTTGGAATAATAATTGGACTGAAAAACATTATAATAATAATAATAATAATAATAATAATAATAATAATAATAATACGGCAATACAATGCGGATAATGAGAACGCGGAGCATAACAATTTGATGAAAGCTATCCGCTTGGTTTCGAGCATTTTATTTAGGTAGAAATTTGGTTGCACAAATCCTGGATGTAGTACTTTCATCGCGTAAATATCCGTGGAGAATATATATACATGCAGGTGAATCCGCGTTCAATTCGAAATATTCTGATTCACATAACGCGCGCGTCGCTATTTAATTACGCGTGTCACGTACCGTTCGCGCGTCTATGGAATTCCGTGCACGGTTCATGTGCGATTTGCCGAATCAAGGATCATGGATAATCTCTACACATTCACGTGAAAAACTTGCGGAATAGTCGATATAAGAATACCCGAGTTTAAGTTGTGTTAAAAAAAACTTCACAATTCTTGTACCTATTCAAAAAGCGTAGAAATTGTATTTTAATTTTGTATCACGTACAATTTTCAAGAATAGAATTCATTGATGCCCTCCTGATTCTCCGGCTATCAAGTTTATCTGATTTGAATAGAAGCAAAATGATGTCTGGCTCGTTCCAGCAAGTCCATGAGTCAGTCCATTAAGTTACATTCTCAGAAAACAGGCATCTGTAGCGCTGGGCGACTCAGCATCCCTGCTACCATCGAGGCTGCATTCTCCTCGCCACTCTTCTAAACACGCTCCGCCGGCTGAGCGTCCGAAACTAGTCTCTCATCGTCGAGAAGTTCATTTCAGCTAACGCGACATATGCGCGATACGGCTAGACCGGCACGACGGCGTCAAAACGAACAGGTTTCCCATGAGAGATGCACCGGTCCCAGGTGCGATCGTTCCAGCCTGCTTCCTATATCAATGTCATTCGTGGAGAAGCCCCATTCACCAGTTCGCTTTATCAGCATAACCGGAAGCGAAATACCGCGAACACTTATCGTCCGGTTGCTCCTCCGCGAGCAACTCGATCCACGTCCACGACGCAGTCGGGAATTGATGCTGCGCGCGACTATTAATCGCCGTTGAGAACTCCTCCGCGCGGAAGTGCTTAATTACCCTTTTGTGCTTTCTCCTCGCGATAATCTCGCGATACGGCGAAACAAAGTGGGTAAACAAGAAGGAGAAACGGGCGAGCGAGAGTGAGAAAGAGAAAGCTGTGACCTCTTTGCCAGGTTCGTGGTTTCGAGGCACGGCAAGTTAGAGATCCATCTAGAT
Source organism: Ceratina calcarata (assembly GCF_001652005.2). Lineage (NCBI taxonomy): Eukaryota > Metazoa > Arthropoda > Insecta > Hymenoptera > Apidae > Ceratina > Ceratina calcarata. Next base: position 709,146 of record NW_017153562.1, read on the forward strand.
AGAGTCGCGGGGCAACGATCCGTATCGGTCGGCTGGAAGGACAATTGGAACCGAGATTTCGTAACAGTGACATAAACTTACAAAAGGCGAACGATCGCGGCGCGGCAACCGCGTAACCACGACGACGACAAGGCGCGACGCCTTTCTCGTTGCAGAGACACAAATCCCGGCATGCTGCTCGGATACGAATTTAAATTCTACGAATGTCGGCTTTTCAACTGACTTCTGACCTTGATTCTGGTGTTAAATCGATTTTTTTTCGACGCACAATTTTATTCTAAGGATGATCGAATTTCGCGTCACGTTTCCACTGTACAACGCACACACCATTTTACATCATTTTGTCAAGTATCAAATATTTATTGAAAATGTAGGACATCGAACTGCAATTCTATTTCGGTATCTTCGATGCATGTTTAGAATTATTTCCACAACGTGAAACTGATTTCCTTGAATCATCATGATCGATAAGGGTCACGTGAACGAGGAGGACGCGCAGCGGACCATAATTTCCGACCGGTACACTAAAGAAGAAGAGAAGCATCGACGAGAGCTGCGTGCCACCGCGGGATCCGAACCCAAAGACGGCACTGGACGTTGAATTATCGTCGAACCGTTAACAGGGGAAGAAATAACGAGGACTGGCTGCCCGGTGCGCAGCGAGTTCTCGTCAGGAAATTCACGAAATTTCTTTTCTAGGATACTTTCGTGTGCGTGTGTCTGTACGCGTGGAACGGAGGCTAGGTTTAGGCTCCTGATCCGACGAGAAAGAAATCCGATACGATCGTAGTTTGTCCGTCGCCGGTGCCGACAGGAGTTTTCCTTGTTTCGGTGGCCAGGAGTCCGTTGGGAAACACATGTCCTAGCCTGCAGGACATACAACGAGAGGGTTGTTTCATCTTTCTCGCGTGCTCCGGCATACCTCGTCTCTCGCCGAGCACGAGGAATGCATCATTATGCGTCACTTGGGATAGACAAACGGGAAGAAGCAATAAAAGTTGAAAAAGAGGCGAGTACAGTGCACGCGTCGGCGTTGACGACATCATGTTAGAAAAACTGGACCAGATGCAGGACGAACGGAACACGAAGAAGACAGGCGCGAGAAGAACGAAGAATACGAGAGAAAGGCCTAGCGAAGAGGAGCAACGGAGGTACGAGCTGGCACTGGAACGAGAGGAAAAAAAGGTGAAGGTGCAACGAGGTAGAAAGCGACCAGTCCAAGTCCAGGTATTCTATTATGCTCGGTTATCTAGATTATGGCATTCCTGCTTCGAGGAACTTGGCAACCTGGGGAGGCCGGAATGGGGTGTTTCAGGATACCCGGCTTCGCTTCGATCTCTCTCCGGTTCTCTCGTTCTGCGTCACGGTTTCGTTGCTCCGGAGCATCCATTAATCCTCTTCTGTCGGGTGAAACTCCGAAATTAAAAAAAATATATGTGTAGATATGTATGAAGGAGGAGGATCTCTTTCTCTCTGGCTGGTTCGACGGCTGGACACGGGGAGGCCGGGTGGATTCAGGTAGACCTCGAGTTCCATCGGCGATCCCTTTTTCTGGCTCCGAATCGTGGAATTTGTTATACCCCATTGAATTGCGTTAAACCTTTCTCGAAACGAGTGACTTCGACCGCGCCTCGCATCGAATAACCTTTACACGCGGTCCTCTGGCTCTTTCTCACAAAAGAGACTCGTTCGTTAGCCTGACGTCATTAGCGAGAAATGCATCAACGCTGGTCGCCCCTTCCCCCGTATAGCCACAATCGCGCCAAACTATTTGTTCGTCAACCGCGTTTGTTAACGTCGAATAAATTGATACTAAGATATCCCTCGATGATCGAAGTCGGAGGGTTCGGGCAATTCTCGGAAAGAATACACGACCGTGTGTGTACGTGAATAGGTAAACCCGTGTATAAAGGAGCCTGTACAAAACGGCGGGCCCAGAAACCCAGCAGCAACAGCAGCAGCAGGTAGGAGCCCGGTCCAGGTGTTATGTTGCTGTATCCTAGGTTTCTACGTCTTTGTTTTAAAACCTCTTATCGTATTACACCTAGTAGATTCCTTGGATCCGCGATCAGATTGTTCCAACTCGGAGCACACGGCGCCCGGCTGTGTGGACGCGCACCCTCACAAAATTTTCGGACAGAGGCAAACATTTTTAGGCAGATTGTTTGCAGGGATAAGCGAGGGCAAAGACACTGCGCCTCTAAGACAAAGGGTGCAGTCAGGTATTGTCATTATTTTTCTTTCGGCATGTGAACATAGGATCTTAGAAACCCGCGATTAGTCGTCGTTTCCAAATAATCCGCGTGGCGCACGGCGCCTGTACCGTAGACGCAGCTTGCACGCGTGCAAATAAAACCTGGGATCTTGTGCTAATGCACCGACCCATTAGCAGGAAAATTCTGGCAGTTTAGGTTGCGTCCACTTCTAGTCGAGATCGTGCCATTAGCGCGGGAAGAACACGAATACCGGTTTTCTGTGCGCCGTTAGATAACTCTGTTAGATTTCTTTGTTCTTGTCGAGGAACAGATAAGGGAATATGGAATCTAACATAATGATTAGAATGAACGAGGCTGTGGCCCGTGGAACAATGCACGAGGTAAAGAAACTTTGAGAAACGCGATGTTAAGTCAAGAGATTAGAGACGTACAAAGTACGAACGAGTTTAAGGAAAATTCTTTGCTTTCTGGAATCGAGTGAGACGGCTCACTTTCGGGGAGGTAAATAACGCAGATAACGCGAGAGGTGATACGTTGAATCGGAGGAAAGGCAGGCTTCGAATATTTCAAATCGGATGAATTTTGAGAAAACGTTTTGAAGCCTAGCGATGGTATCTTTTGGCGTATTCAGTTTCACTACGAGAATCTTTTAGGGTGGATATCTTGTTCTCTGAATTAATTAACAATTTAGCAGTCTGAGATCCCGAAAATGTTTGACCGTAAATAATAAACAGGCCATTACACGTATACACATTATACATAAAGGAAACGCGTTTCTTAAATTCCTCTCCTTATTACTTCATAAAGAATACTCGATGCACCGAACGATAACTCTACACGTGGTACTTGAAAACATCTTCTTCGAACAAAGAAAGTCTATCCTTAACGATGTCCAGGACAACGATCCTTTATTAATCCTACAAATTTACTCTTAAGAAGAGATCGGAATGTTTCTTTCTTTTTCTTTTTCATGCAACGGGATGGTCCAGGAAAACTTGTGGCGAGATAGCATCCGAGGATCGTTTCGGGTCTCGGTTCTCCGGAAAGTTAACTGTGTCCGCTGCTCGAGGTGGATCGATTAATGAGGGCCGATAACGGGGATGATTACTTCATTACGCGACGCCGCGGCGCACGGGTTACCAGCCGGTAAACGCGAAAGTCGTACCCGTTCGACGAAGGTTCGTCGATGACTTTAAGGCGGAACAGGGAAGGGCAGCAGCGGTGGAGAGCGTGCGTTCCGGTCACAGGGAGCAAGGATTTTAAGTGCAACGAAGTCCTTGAAAGAGTCGTAAACGAGCGGACCAACGGTTTCCGAACGGTTCCACAGATGGCGTCGGCTGTATCGTTAAAGAACTGGCTCCGCTGAGAGCGAGAGCTCCTCTTCGAGGTTCGAAGACCTTTCAAGCCGCTCCAGCCACTTCGGGAATTACCCCAAGTCTTTCTCTCTCTCTCTCTGCGGCCAATGCATTATAACTAACGTATGCTTGCTAGATATGAAACTTCGTAGTTATCGAATTCAATTTTGCGAGGGTAACAGCTTTAGGAAAAGAGACTTCGAGGGAAGTTAGTACGATAGTAGCGATTAACGTGAGACGGGTACACGGTAGATCGCAACAAAGAAGTCTTTAAATGTCTTAGAGGAGATACTGAACTTACTCGAGGTCGCACAGAGATACCGTCTGCTTCAGATTGGAAAAGTAAACCGACTAGAAATCTAGCAAAGATTAGAATATCTAGTTTTTAACTATCGATCAGCGTGTTATATTTGTATCTGTGCCATATGCGCTTCCCTTCCGTGAAGCCTATTAAAAAAGCAGGCTGCAGGACATATGTAAATAGAATCTCATGTCCACATTTAGCTCGCAATAACTGCTACCTATAACCTACGGTAGCGTTAAAGCTAGAACTATATTTGGAATTCATTCGATCACCGTTTCTGACGTTCCACCTGTAAATAACTATGTAGGTCTCAATTTTTCTTTGCACGGCTATAAGAATAGCCGGTTGCATGCATTATAAGGAGTATTAGAATAGATTCGTATTATTAAGTAAAACTTCTAAGCGTCGAATGTTTCTAAGATACGCGCAACACTTAAAGGAAGTTCGTGCGTATCTACCGTTTGCGCCTGGGTCGAGTCGAACAGCACGACCGGTGGCTATGTAAATGTAACATCGTTGCGTGTACACAGAGATCCTGGCCGGGCGTGTACGCGGGAAAACACGTACACGCACACACGAGGAGCGGCGGTTACATCTCCGCGTGGACGTGAATGCACCGCTCATTACGGGATAATGGGTTATTTCGATCCTCCTCGAATTACTGAGTCGACAATGAGGGATTCGATTCGAAAAAGCCTCGCTGATGCTCCCACCCCCTCTCTCTGTTTCGTTCTGACGGAGCCGCGAGGCCCTTTCAGGCTCGCAGCAGCGAGGAGCGATGGATTGGAAGCGAGATGGCGTAAAGAAAAAAAGGAGGGAAAAAATGGAACGGGCCGAGGGATGGAGAAAGACGGGAACGAAACGGAGGAGAGCGCGCAGCGTGGCGAGAGAGGGCTCGGGCGAAACAAGCCGAAAGAAAGGCACGAACAGTTTTGGCCGGTGGCTCGAAAACCGAGGAGACAAATGAGGACGAGCGAGCGAGGATACGTCGAGGAGGAAGGGACCGGGAGAGGCAGTTCCTCTCTTGTTCTTCTCTTCTTTCCCTCGGTTCGCTTCTTCAACCAGTGTCCAGCGATTCTCTTCAGGGAACGCGCACCGCAGGACCTCGAGGTGCAATCTTCTGCACGGCCCGAAACGTGCACTTATACGCTCGCGCGCGCTCGCGCGCATACACACCCCTTTCTTCTCTTTCTCTCCTACGCAACACGCGAACACGAATTTCTCCGCGAGGCGACGCCGCCTTTCTTTTATTCGAGCCACGGAAATCATCGACAGTTCGACGACTCCCTTCCGGGTGTGATGCAGCGGAAATCGACATTCTGCTGATCAATTTCGTGGTCTCAGAGTTCCTCGATTCAATGTTCCACGAAGAGGTATTGTTGAATCGACAGACAAGAGAGCGAACGAGTTTACAGAAATCATTCCAAAAGCTGGGAAGATCGGTGACACGAAGGACGATTTCCTTTCTTCTATGGAAAATAAGTTGAATGCAAGACAGGTTCTTTTCCTTTGATACAAATTGATCGAGTTTATAATGTATTTTGTATTGTCTACTGGCAGAGGCGGAGTCGGTTACAATGGAAAGTTCTGTTATTCCTCCAAGGAATAATGTACATGTTAGATAGCATAAACAGGAAGTTTTATTAGTGCACTCCGGTGTATATCCATCATTTCTACCGAGTTTACAATCGAGCTCCGTTAGGTAGATACTTTAAAATTCAGCATCGAACCATGGCGCCGGACTGCCAAGCGTGATGCTCCGCGAACGGTCAGGTACCTTTATCATCGTCCTTAACGCATCCCGTCAATTAAGATCGATATAATCGGACCGTAATCGGGGCCCGAATTTAAAATGTGTTAAGATTTCCGGGAAACGAAGGTTGTTACAAAGACCCCGGCAGAGATAAAAAAAAACGAGAGCGTCGATCGCGAGCTATTTGGGACAAAGCGAGACGCCTTCACCTCGAATTCCCGTGGGAATGAGATTCTATTCCTTGGTCGCAGTGCGCACACCTACAGCGCGATGCATGCGGCGCGTTCGCCCGCACGCAACCCACACCGGCACGCGTCTTGTCTGTCCGCGTGTGCACACACGCAGCTCGGGCCCGCAATTATTTTAAGTGTATAGCGATATCCGAGCAGCTATTAATGACGTTCCTCTGCAGATGGAATCGCGTGCTGACCACGGATAACGCGTCCCACAGTGTATACACGTAGGCGCGAATTAATTGGCGTAATAATGATCATTACGCTGCACTGTCTACAATCAAACGATACCCTTTTTTCCTGGCGCGGCTAGCCGGTGTGAGCGTGGTACCTGCGTATAACAACAACAACAACAACGGTTGCCACCTGCTGAGCCGTGGAAATTTTCATTACGCCTGGCCTATGCGTTCGGGCGAAACCTATGAGACTCATCGCGATTCGCAACGGTCTATCGACTGATGAATACAAGGGGGATGAGAGATCGTGAAAAAAAATGGAATGCGTGGGTAACGCGAAATATCGTTCACGCTTCGCGGTAGATGACGGCTATCTGTCGACGTACTATGTGTACGCGATTACTTTGTAAGTCTGATATACGACCCACGGTCCCCCTCGATCGTTCCCCTGCCCACGAGACCCCGTGTGTTGGGCAAATATTAATTTCCATAGGCGGGAAAATTGATTCTGGGAGCCGGCTGACGGCGGCTATGGGCGTTTGATAAATTCGTTTACATTACGCGGTGGCGTAAGAAAATTCTCAACTGATGAAACGAAAAACGTAATGAACAGCAAATACCCTATTCAACTTTGATCAATAATACCATCCTTTCCCTTAAACATTTTCAGCAAAGCTTACGTTCACCCTAATAACGTTCTTCCTCCTTTCGCGTACTCGACCCTCCACGGTCGACGACCCATCCACCGTCCATCTGCAGTAATATAACGAGGCCGCACGAGGAATTAGGCAGGACATAAATTCCGGTGGAACGCGCGCGTTTTATGGATTACATTGTCATACATGGGCC
>NW_017153563.1:0-1263 GCF_001652005.2 Ceratina calcarata
ATTGCGGTGTAGGCTTCAATAACTGTACCATTCGTCGTGTAGTACGGCTGATAATCATTCGCTCTTTTCTGTTTTATAGCTTCAATTACCTGACCCTTTCTCTTTTCCAAAGTGTCGGTTCTTCTGTATAACCCGATCTTAGAATCTATTATATGAAATATCATACCAATGCATATAGCGTATACATTAGATTTATGGAATACAAAAGGTTCTTGCTCCCTTATCCAGTATTTAATACATCCAAAATACAACCTCCACTCTGGTGGAAGCTCCTTTATACCATCTGCATCGTTAATCCCCAAAGTTTCATTTAAGATCTCCCTTCGTAAACTTAATGGAATTTTTCTAAGATTGGTTAAAGATGGAAGTTTACAACAGTTTACTGTCTCTATGCATTGTAATTCACGTATTACAATTCTATTTTGATCTCTGATCACGTATCTCATGTAACGTACTTCGCCCTTTATCGCTGATTTTAGAAATCCAAAAATAACGCTAACGATCTTTAAACTTGTTACACTGCTCGAAGGATAATCATCATTTTCAATTTGTATACGACATATATACAATCTGTGAACTATTAAGTCTATGAAATACGATGGAAATTTGCCCAGATGATATTCGTTTACGAACCATTCCGGCAAATTATCGATGGCTTTATTTTGTGGCAATGATTCGTTTATTGTGCTCATTACTTCACATACATCGTAATCTTCCTCCATGCGGATCTCGTCCTCTTCTTCTTCATAAGCTTGTTTTGTGCATTTTAAAACACTAATGTCTCCATGAAATTTAAAACTTCTGCTTAAATGAAGCGTCTTTACAAAAGTGATGTAATCTCTTGGAAATCTTAATGATGTAAGTATTTCAGCTGATGTCTTTATATAACTGTTAATATTGTCCTCTATTAAATCCAATGTGCTTCGTCGCGAAGGTTCGGGTAATGTGATTAAAATCCTGGTAATAGCTGTATCCAAGTTGTACTTGCTTAGCCACATAAAAGTTGCTTCAATCATGCGCTCTCTATATCTTTTTCCTGATATTCTGTTCATGTCCATGTGACGAAAGAACTTCGTGAATGTTCCACGTTTAACATAATCGTTACCTAATAAAATTGCTGCCAATGGTAACATCGATTCATGCAAACCTCTAAATGAATTTAGTAAATATTCAGCTTTATAAATTTTACAACGTTTTACATATCCTTTCCCACTTGAGTGACTAACTACACAAGTATCCAATGTGTTAAACGGTATGTACTGT
>NW_017153563.1:2707-3186 GCF_001652005.2 Ceratina calcarata
GTATTGAACAATGTAAAAATTTGCTTTGCATTTAATTTTCATGGGTATTTATCCCAATAGTCCGATAATAAACGATGAACATGTCGATTTTATAAACTACGAAGAGTCTTTAATAATAAAAGAGCTTCCGAACATGCTACTACGGTTTAACGAACGAATAGGTATAAAAATAAGTAAATCGATGCTCAATATTTTGCGCGTTGACCATAACAACAATAATACCGAGAGTAAGAGCAAAATGAAATGGTCGGCCGTGATATTAGTTCTATTTTTTGCTAAAAAGAGTAATAGAAAGCGCTATATACCTGAGCATTTATAGTAAAAATCCTACCGTAGAGAATAACTATTTGAATCAACATACTTACAGTTAAATGGCAAAATCCTGATGCTTGAACTATAATCAACGATAAAGACACAATAATGGTTCCTACGCTTTTCCCTCTACCACTGAATACGTATTGTCAGATTCTACATCAGTT
>NW_017153564.1:0-257 GCF_001652005.2 Ceratina calcarata
CTTTTAAGGCGTTACATTCTGAAAGAGATTATTCACCTATATGCTAAACTGATTTTATTATGATGTCCTAAAGGAAAAAACCGGTATTTTAACTCTTTAATGAACAGTTACACAAAATACCCGGATAATTGACTATCAATTACATTGCCTCATCGTCATAATTAAAAAATTGTTGATTGCTAGAGGACGAGACCATGATTTATAAATTGTATCTGCATTGTAAACGATTATACATAACTCCAATTATGCATAAAATC
>NW_017153565.1:0-257 GCF_001652005.2 Ceratina calcarata
TGCCGCTTGCCTACTTGACTCGTGAATCTCTTAGAAAGTAAATAAAAAAGAAGTAAAGTAAAAGAAGTAAAGCAGTAATTTTCTGGAAAAGTCTTGAGAATTGCATGCTACTACTTTGCCAAAACGATATCTTTGAATGCTGCAAGTTTCATCAACATCCGTTTCCCGTCGACCGTGGACTCCAAGTAACTCGTAAGTACATGGCACGATTGAGCAATCAGAAAGGGTGTACGAGCTTGGCCGAATTTTGCCGAATC
>NW_017153566.1:0-257 GCF_001652005.2 Ceratina calcarata
TAAGAATTATTTGTAAAAGATAATTCACAAACTTCAGAAACAATCTGACATTTAACGTGTATTAATCCAATAATAAGATGTGCATATATGAAAAATAATTAATTTCATATTTTATTATCTTTGCATCTTCCAGAGTGAAAAAAATTAAAGTGATCAAGAAGTATCAGGACGTAAGTCTGTTTAAAGTTTTATCGCAGCTCTAATTCATCCATGTCCAATACTAGATTCGCGGAAACTTTCCGTGACCGTGGAAAGAC
>NW_017153567.1:0-257 GCF_001652005.2 Ceratina calcarata
ACCGGAATCTGGCAATCTCTCGCTCCCTTCGCCTGCGAAGGTCGCTGGGCAGGGAATACCTGTGGCGGCTCCTACCAGCTTGCCGCGCTCTGCCTCACTGACAGTGCGGCGCGCAAGACGGCCTCACAAACAGCGGCTAGTTCCGCGTCTGGATTTTTAGCGTCAGTGACGTTATTCGTTTGTTCGCGCGTTTCCGAGCAAGTTCTGACTACCGCTTTTTCGCACAACAAGCTCAAGTTACCTGTACTCTTCGTGTA
>NW_017153568.1:0-257 GCF_001652005.2 Ceratina calcarata
GTCACTTCCCGAAATGCAAAGGAACGACGCAAACAGATGCGGGAGATGGGGTCCACCCGTGCGAACAGTGCGGGAAATCATTTCAGTCTCAGAGGGGCTTGTCAATCCACGAGATGCATCGACACCCCGAAGTGAGGAACCGCAAGAGAGCAACGAGTAGTAGAAACGACCAGGACAGGAACAGACCAAGCAACAGAGCCTTGGCTTGGTCGAAGGAGGAAGTGGACCTCCTTATAATCTTGAACGAGAGGTACAAG
>NW_017153569.1:0-257 GCF_001652005.2 Ceratina calcarata
ATATTTAAGTTAATCACAAGATGAATTACTTGTACGATTAGACTCAACAATAAATACTAACAGACCAAAAATCATATAAACAATTAAAAAATTGCAATTATCATTGAAAACAGCTTCTCCTTGTTTTCTCTATCTGGTTAAATGAATTGTTCACCTATTAGATATGTAAAGTAATGTAAACGATGGGACGTTATTCGAGGACGATTAAACTTGGTACGGAAACTTGAAAATGGAACGATTGGTATAGGATAAGAGGA
>NW_017153570.1:0-257 GCF_001652005.2 Ceratina calcarata
CGCGATCGGTAACCGCTTTGTTTAGTGCAATCAGGGTACAGGCGCCGCCGAGTATATTATATAGACCACAATTCTTGAATAAGAGCTGCACAGGATGAGCTCCTGATGCGTTTGCAGAAAATGCGCAAGCCTGCCGTATCGTTTTCCAGGTCCTGGGCGAAACTCTGATAGGTAAAATCGAACAGCCCCAGCCGCCCTGCCGACCCGTCAGGGCGGCCAGTTTGCGTCATTCTTGCAGGCTAGGATCAATGCAGGTC
>NW_017153571.1:0-257 GCF_001652005.2 Ceratina calcarata
TATTGTATGAGGCGCTAGTGACTTGACAATACATCCCTACAGTATCAGTCAGTGATACGACAAATACACACGTCATTATCACAGCTCGACGGCTTGACATTTGGCACGAAAACCAAAAGCTAAGGATGAAAAGAAAAGAAGAAAAGAGAGAAAAAAATGTTCGGTGTTGTTATTTCATCTGCGCAAGCATTGAAATCCGCATCATCGTTTACAATTACAGTGCTGGTGTAATTTAAACTGTGTCCCAAGTAGTGCCA
>NW_017153572.1:0-257 GCF_001652005.2 Ceratina calcarata
AACAAAACGAATTAATAAAGAAAAAGAAAGACAAGTAAAAAACGAAATATTAAAATATAAGAAAACACCCGAGACCGAATACAGGAGAAGTAATAAATCATTAAAACCCTCCAGAGAAACCGTAAGAGCGATGAGAGTCAAAACACACAAAAAAGGGAAAAGGAACCGTACACAGCTGCAAAGCAGATACGAAAATACAAATATGACCTGACCAGGTATCGACACGGTCACCATCCCCAGGTAATGAAATGAATAAA
>NW_017153573.1:0-257 GCF_001652005.2 Ceratina calcarata
CCAGTCGCGTCCGCGAACCGCCTGCTGGTGAGGATGTTGTTCTTGTTGCTGCTGCAGCAGCTACCGCTGCTGCTGCTGCTGCTGCTGCTGCTGCTGCTGCTGCTGCTGCCGCTGCCGCTGCCGCTGCCGCTGCCGCTGCCGCTGCCGCTGCCGCTGTTGCTGCTGTTGTTGCTGCTGCTGTTGCTGCAGCAACAATAACTCTAGCAGCCGTAGCCGCTCCCGACGTCTCTGCCGGTATTGCCGGCGTCGTTCCCTTC
>NW_017153574.1:0-807 GCF_001652005.2 Ceratina calcarata
AATCCACACACGATAAGCCTTTGAATTCTCTGCATATCCGACAAATATTCCTCTTCTTGAACGGGGTTTCAGCTTCCCCTGGTTCGGTATTCTGTCACGGGAATATACATCGCAACCGAAAATCCTTAGGTGACTTACGTTTGGAACACGCCCAGTCCACTTTTCAAATGGTGTTGTACCTCCGAGGCTGGCACACGGGCATCGGTTACGTATGTAATTTGCCGTGTTTGCGGCTTCCCCCCAAAAACTATCTGGCAATGACGATTGCAACAACAGACATCGCGTCATGTCCAAGATCGTCCTGTTCTTTCTTTCTGCTAGTCCGTTTTGTTCTAGGGTATAAGTGACGCTGAGTCGTCGCTTAATGCCGGCTTCGTTCAAGAACTTGTCAAACGAGGTATTCACGTACTCGCGTCCATTATCGGATTGTAAATACTTGATCCTTTTTTCAGTTATATTTTCGGCATACGTCTTGAATTCTTTGAAACTGTCGAAAACTTGGTCTTTCGACTTAATCATACGGATTTCACACCATCGAGAAAAATCGTCGATGAATGTCACAAAATACGCGGCACCTCCGTTTGATTTCACGCGAAATGGACCGCATACGTCGGAATGAACGATCTCCAATAGGCTCGAGCTCCGTTCCGATGTTTTTGCAAACGGTAATCGAGACATTTTACCACGAATGCATGTATCGCACTTTAAATCATCGAATCCTTCGATGTCTATCCCGATTACTTTACGGTCTCTAACACACTTTTTAAGATCTTTATAATTTAAATGTCCCATCCTCTGATGCCATAG
>NW_017153574.1:2881-3889 GCF_001652005.2 Ceratina calcarata
CTTTCACAATGCAGTCATTTTGACTGCTTTGAGCAATATAGGTATATACTAAGTTTCAGTCTTTCTAGTGTTAATTGGTAAACTGCGGATTTTCATGCAAAATAAAATATTTATGGTACCGGTTTGAAAAATGTGCTTTAAACAACGGTTCCTTTTATCGTTCAAATGTTGCAATATGCACTCTGCTTTTGGTATTTTATGTTTTTATGCGTTGCCTGCAATTTTTTATATTTTATTCATGTTCAGGTTTAGTATAAATGTATAACATCCGGGGTTTGTTAATAATTAAATAATGAAATATATTGTACAATACCAGGTACAGATCTCGTTATGTTGAAAATGGTATCTAGACATGCGAAAATCTTAGTTAGAAAAACTCATAATTTAACTACAGTTGTTCTCATTAATATTCGCATCCATTTCAACACTGAATAACGTTTGTAGAAATGGACTACACAACTTCCCTAGCAACACAAAATATTGAATACATGTCTATCTAACACATTAGAGTCCGTACGTTTTTTCAATGTCTAACTGTATTACGGATATCACACTATAATTTCGTTAGTACTTGACCTTGTGATGTTGAAAAGGCATTTCTCACACCTGTCGGCTGGAACAACCCTTAATGAAAGATGTATTTAAAAAAACAAGGTTTGTCTAACTATATTATGTTTGAAAACAGTTTTATTATAAAGTTTTTATATTAATATGAATATTAGGAACTTCTTACGCTCCGTGAAAGATGTAATTTTGTTCAAACGTAATACTCTTAAACAAAGTCGCTCTTAAATCTTACAATATTGTTTAATTGTAAGAAATAATTTAAACCTTTCGCAGGACATAAGAAGTTTTTTAATATCAATATTAATATGAAAACTTGATAATAAAACTGTTTTCAAACATAATATAGTTAGGCAGAAACAATATGCAAACTCACATGTTTAGAATATTGTAATAACTTAATGTTCCATCTCCGGATCTCAGAACTGCACGAAAGTTTCTTAC
>NW_017153575.1:0-257 GCF_001652005.2 Ceratina calcarata
CTACAGTAGATGACGGATTATATTTGTATAATAATTATTACTGTAAATATTGTGACAATATTACGTAAGTAGAGCAAATAGATTATAAAAAAGAGCTAATAGGTTTCTACTTTAAGCAATAACATATATAAATGTTATACAACTTTTCAATCTACAATAGCAGTATTAAGAGAGAAAGTTTTATAATACAAATTTTATGTTCTGATCAATCAAATCATTTAGCATGAATTCTTTTCATAAGTATGTTTCGCCATTTC
>NW_017153576.1:0-257 GCF_001652005.2 Ceratina calcarata
AAAGAATCTTTTAATTAAGACAATTAGTTCATCAAAATAAATAAGTGTTCACTTTTTGTCCAAATAAAATGTTAATCATATTTGCAGAATCTTTCTAAATCTTACTTTGATTCATCTATTTATCAATTTATCGATTCAATTTATTGAAACCGTGATTATATTGATTTTATGGCATCATTTTCCTCGTATCTTTTTTTGTTAATTTATACAGCTAGTAACAACGAAATTGAGCCAGCTACGTGCATGTGTTAGTTTCC
>NW_017153577.1:0-257 GCF_001652005.2 Ceratina calcarata
ATTTATATATATATAAATATTTATATAATAAGTATTTATATATATATAAATATTTATATATATATAAATATTTATATTATAAACTTAATAAATAATTATATATAAATAAAATTATCATATATTTATAAATATTTTATACGTAATTAATTTATATATTATTTATTAATATACAACAAATAAATAATTTAATAATCCTTAAGCACATATATATTAAGAAATACTTATTAATTATTTATATAAATATATATATATATATA
>NW_017153578.1:0-257 GCF_001652005.2 Ceratina calcarata
ATATTAAAGAGTATATGATGTTACTTCATTTGAAAACTGGTCAAGTTTCATTTCCTGTAGAAAAGCAGAGCTAAGATTTAATGTGCTTATAAAATGTTCCTCAGTTCATAATCTTACACGACGATTAGTTTGAAATAAACAAGATTGCCCACCGTACAGCGTAATAAGATTACTCTGGCTTGCAATTGTCCTTGCGTTTCCTTGTAAAACACGTAACTCGAAGAGAAAATGTACGCGGTGGACGTACAGGGAACGAC
>NW_017153579.1:0-257 GCF_001652005.2 Ceratina calcarata
TTAGTATAAGTTTAAAAATTATGATTTATTCAAATTTAAGAATTTACATTATACTAAACACGTATAACTTTTCTTGGAGATTATACAGGGTATCCCAGAAAGTGTTAAAGCCGAAGAGAGGCGACTCTGTATGTGTTTCTGAACAACAATTTCCTTTGTCAAAATGCAAAGTGAGACATGGTTTTTAAATTATTAACGAAAAACACTGATCAATAAGAACACGTGTAGGACTTGTATAGCTAGAACAACCTTAACTG
>NW_017153580.1:0-257 GCF_001652005.2 Ceratina calcarata
GACAATAAACTCGCAAGATAGAAGAAAATGTATAAAATAACGATTCATTGAGTCATACAAATTTTTAAATACTAGTTTTAAAAAATTAGCATCATACCTCGCGAGAGATAAACTAAAAATTTTACAGACCGAATTTAAAAAATTGTCTTTTAAAGATTTCGAATTATTGATGAGGAAAAGTGTCTTTCCATACGAATACCTTGATTGTCCAGGTAAATTATACGATACATGTTTACCACAGCGCGAATCATTTTATA
>NW_017153581.1:0-257 GCF_001652005.2 Ceratina calcarata
TCTCAGCATGTGCATAGTCGCTCTCGGATACTGTTTCGCCTGTCAGCGAACTATAGAACGATTCGCGCTCTGGTAAATACGTATTACACAATTTATCGGCCCAATCAACGTATTCATATGGGAAGATGCCTTTTCGTGCCAACAATTCGAAATCTTCGTCATAAACATTTTGAAATTTAGAACGTAAAATTGAGAGAGATAATCGTGAGAGATAATCTCAATTTTTCAAGACTTGTACTTAGAAATTTATACGAATC
>NW_017153582.1:0-257 GCF_001652005.2 Ceratina calcarata
TCGGTAACATTACTGGTCCACCACTATCACCCTGAAATAAAAGTATGGAAACATCAAAACGTAATCATCGACATTGGTGATCGGAGATGATTTAATTACTTTGCAAGCATCTTTTCCATCTTTTGAACCTGTACATATCACTGATTCATAATTTTTATTATTCGTCATATATTCGTAAGCCTTTGCGCAAGCCTCGGTGGTGGTTACTGGTACTTGTACTTCCATGAGAACATCGCTGGTTGGTTCCTCTGCGTTAA
>NW_017153583.1:0-257 GCF_001652005.2 Ceratina calcarata
GCAGGATACGCCACCCTCTCTGTACCTCCGTACACCAGAAATAACCATAACTGATCACTCTGTGGTTCTAACGACGCTTACGAACGAAAGCTGATTTATGCGTCGGGACTGCAGAAATACGCTGTTTTACGTTAGAAAATGCAGAGGGTGTGATGCCACGCTTGCGGCAAAATTCATTCTAGCTGAGGCCAGAACGCGCATGCGTGCCGAAATGCTACTCCACTCATCGCGTGGACGGTTGGTTCTCATCCAATAGC
>NW_017153584.1:0-808 GCF_001652005.2 Ceratina calcarata
CGGATTTTCGCGCTAGTCTGCGAAACGTGCTGGCGGGCCCTTCTGAAGACCCCGTGCTTTTACATGGGTTTCCCTATACTTTCAATTTTTTACTACAGTACTGTAGACTCCGCCGGGGCATCTCTCGAGTCCAAAATTTCGCCCTCCACCACGTAGAATTTTTACTACGCCTACGGTAATCTGAACACTTATTTAAGTCGTCAAGGTGTGAACGTCGAACGGTTTTCCGTTTCATAACTGCGATAGTAACAAGTTCTGTCATCCGTCAAGTTAAACAATACTAAATTCCAAGTTTTGTTTCAATATTGTGTTTTCCTTTCTATCACCTCTAATCCGTATTCAGCAGCCCGGCATTTTAATTTGTTAGTTCGAATTACGTTGTGCCAACTATATACTGATTTGAACTTCGTGCCGGCATAATTATTATATCATTTTATACGTGTGATGTACATATAATTGCATTTTTGGTATATAAATGCATCTTTTCCCAAAGGCACTCATAGCTCTTAAGAATTTAGTCAAATAATAAAATGTATAGTGATAGCTATCATAATATCTTTTAGGAATACCAAATAATGATGGAAGAAAATAATCCTACGAACGGAGAGTCAGAGTCAGCTTGTGCAGACCAAGATGAAGAAATGGAGGAAGGTAGGAAATAATATGAATTTCATAAATTTGCTGGCCACATTCTTTCAATGAATTAATTTAACACTTCATATTGATCAAAACTATTAACCCTTTGCACTCGAGACATTTCGGAGCATTTTTGCTGAATTCCTTAGCTCTAACTTAAAATGATTATACA
>NW_017153584.1:1373-2505 GCF_001652005.2 Ceratina calcarata
TGAACGAATAATGGCGGGAATCGACCGTTTTCTAACATGGGAGGATGTCCTGGATCCTAAGGAAGGTTTCCTTAAGGATGATTCTGTTACGCTCGAGGTTAGCATATCATATATTTTAATCAAGAATATTGATAATATAATTATTTGTGAACAATTCTTTAACGTGAATCTTTGAAAAATAGGTTCACGTAATGGCTGATGCTCCACGTGGTGTCCATTACAGAAACAAATGTACAGATTTAAAATATGAAGATACGTACTATATAAATGAGAGGAAGATACATACACGTTTAGAAAATCCAGTTGATACGAACTATATAAATTCAGCACTTCGGACTTTGTCGTTTGCCAATCAGGTAGGTCAATGAATCTTAAAAAATTCAAGTTCTAACTTGTACTGACAAGCATTAATTTTCTCACATTCGAGTGAACGGTAAATGAATAATAAAAGGAAGTCAATTTATAAATTGTAATTATAAAGTGACCACGTTCATAAAAAGTACAACATAAGTCTAGACGCACATTCAATGTTAATGAACGATTCTTGTACCGTATCGATGCAGAACTTTAAATATTTAAAAAATTTATTTTCCAGTTACGTAAAGAAGTTTCTAAAATGCCAACAGAAGACGATGATCGAAGCGAGAGCGTTGATCTGGCTGTACAAAGGACTTTTTACCAGATGCAGTTTTCTAATTACAAACATATTACAAAAGAATTAATGAAAACTATAAATTGGGGAAGAATGGATCCTTACACGCGAAAGAAGAAACAAAAATTTTTAGACCGGGTAAGCGATAGTAATGTGATTTACGATTATCGATACACGTTAGCAATAAGAATTAACGGTTGTAAATGTCTATTTCAATAATTTGCCACGACTAAGAACAATTCCTTATTGCTTACTCAGAACTATTTTAGATGTTACACGATTTGGAAGAAAACGTTAAAGAAACGATTATTGAAGGAGAAATTGAGAAGATTAATGCAAATGTAAACGCCCAAATGAAGGGAATTGCAGTGTTCGCATCAGATCGATATTATGGCCATTTTCAGAGCCACCTCGAGAACTGTGTGCTTTCCGAAGAAGCTTCTTTTTCAAAAGAAAATCTGGAAATGTAATTCAATTCGA
>NW_017153585.1:0-257 GCF_001652005.2 Ceratina calcarata
CTTGGATGACTATGTCATGATGACCGAAGATTTCATGACTGCTTCTAAGGATCCACAAACGTTTCAAGAAGCGATGAGCAGCAATAATAGAGCTCAGTGGCGAAAAGCAATGGATAGCGAGATGGAATCGCTCAGAGAAAATCAGACATGGGAATTGACTGATTTGCCACAAGGTGCAAAGGCAATACCATGCATGTGGGTCTTTCGAGTAAAGAACAATCCAGATGGATCTATAAACAGATATAAAGCTCGAATGG
>NW_017153586.1:0-257 GCF_001652005.2 Ceratina calcarata
ATTATCAATCCCGTACACTGGCACTTAAATCATTGACAATTCCAATTCAGTTAAGCCCTCAGGTATTCGAAAGGTCTAAAAAAAATCGGATTACCCTCAAGGGCCGCACAGAGAACCTCATTGAGATTAACATAAAAAATCGGGAAATTTGCTAGGGTGTTATTCCAGAATTGACACTACCGAAGGGTATCTATTTATCAAAAGCGTTAACTAAAGTGAGAGAAAATAACAAAGCCTATGCTACAGTCTTGAATACG
>NW_017153587.1:0-257 GCF_001652005.2 Ceratina calcarata
CAACGGACAACGTCACGCGTCAGAGCTAGAAGCTCCTTATGAAAAGAAATAATAAATCGAATTTCAAGTACCTTTCCTATCCCACAACATTACAACGGTTGTAAATGTATAAGGAAGGTACTTGAAATTCGACTTATTATTTCTCTTCATAAGGAGCATCTAGCTCTGACGCGTGACGTTATCCGTTGCAGAATGAGATGTCCGGGTGCATCGGGTTAGGTTTTTATAGGAAACCTGTATCCTAGCACCGCGCCAAT
>NW_017153588.1:0-257 GCF_001652005.2 Ceratina calcarata
ACATTCCATTTACCATGTAAATATTGTATCCATTTTTTAACATTTCTAATACAATCCACTTATTAACAATAAAGTTTCATACTGATAAGACCCTTTAAACCCTGTCATCGTAATTAAAAGACGAAACTGAAGTGTTGGACTATAGAGTAAATTTATATAGAAACAAATACATTCTGTCTGTGTAATAAATAGATATAGAGAAAAAAGAAGAGAAGCATTGGCAAGAACTAATGTACGTTGATGTACTGAAGAACGTG
>NW_017153589.1:0-257 GCF_001652005.2 Ceratina calcarata
AAAGGGTTACTTTATTTACAGGAAATTTCGCAAACAGAAAAAGTGAAACGCGGATAGCAATTTCAATTTGATAATTCGATAAGAGTATATATTTAGCACTTTTGTGTCAATGTTTTATAAATTTGAATATATAGGGTGGTTCATTTAAATATTTCTTTCATTTGCAATATGAAAAATACTTTTTATGCAATGTAAATGGTATCAAAAGGTAAATATTCTTTTTTTTCTTGACGTCATTTTGTACTAAGGCTGGAATT
>NW_017153590.1:0-257 GCF_001652005.2 Ceratina calcarata
TTTGTATAATTAATATTGTTAAATAAAAAGATAAACCAATGAGTAGAAATTAGGATATTTCTCTTATCGTTTGAATTTTCTTAAAGTATACCAAAATTTCAAGATTTGAACCTCAAAAGTGGGAGAATAACAAAGTTTCTGCTTTGAGGATTTCAATTTTACCTGTTGTGAGAGTTTCCGCGTTGCCTTGAAATTCCAGTGGTCTCCATCCCGCGCAATACCCTGTTCAAAGTTCATCGAAATTAATTTTTAAACTC
>NW_017153591.1:0-257 GCF_001652005.2 Ceratina calcarata
CTCTCTCGTCATCCTCGAAACATGCTCTCGTGCGTATGCACTGTACCGTTCTTGTCTTTGCGAAAGTCGGATTTATCAATCGAGAGTGAAACGAGAGGTAAAATAAAAGAGGTAGACATGTTTCATAGAACTTTAGTAATTAACTATTTGGCAATTAGTGAACGTGCAATTTCTACCCCTTTCGTAATTAATGACTGAGATTGCAAATTTGTGAAGACCTGTTTTGAAAAAGCAGCTCCTAATCGAATGATCGTCCA
>NW_017153592.1:0-257 GCF_001652005.2 Ceratina calcarata
TCCGGGAACACGATAGAATCTGTAACAAAAATTCCAGTAAAATATAAAAAGAGAACGATCAAAGAACATAGATGAAAATATTAGAATACTATAAATCTTAGACACGGTAGTATGGTAAGCCATGTAAATTCAAGGAATAAAATGATAACTACTACTGTTAGGGATAGGCGGCCCTAACGAGGTTCGGCCGGGAGAACGGGTATTCAAATAATTAGAATCAGCAATTTAACGAAAAAATGAAACCTGGTTTATTTAAA
>NW_017153593.1:0-257 GCF_001652005.2 Ceratina calcarata
GCTTTAGTTCTAGCAAACAACGGCCATTTTGAAACATTTAAAAAAATAAATAAATCCGAAATGAAAATCAGACTTCGACAACGAAAATTTTACTAAAATCAGAACGAACGTTTAAAAAAAATTCGTATGACTTAAATTAGAGTGTTAATCGGGTAATCAGCGTGAAACCGAAGTAAAGAATGATCGCATGAATTTCACATTAAATCGCAGCGGGAAAAACTGCTCGGCGATGAAAACTGCGAGAGTTCGCCGGTTAT
>NW_017153594.1:0-257 GCF_001652005.2 Ceratina calcarata
AATCTGTCGGGCGAGTCCGACTAGGTATTATCTGGCCGCGAGTGTAGCGAGACACTAAAAATGCCGTTCCGACCGTTCGCGTGAGGGAATGGGCAAGGTGAAAACAAACCACTAGTTCACTGGTTTACTTTATTAAGGAATATAATAATGAAATAATAAATGTAATATGGGGATTGGTTACGGTTACGACTCCACGCACTACTCCGTACTGCTCCGTACCACGCGTCAAGCGGAAGGGGACGAAGACAAAAAAAGGA
>NW_017153595.1:0-808 GCF_001652005.2 Ceratina calcarata
AACTGCTATTGCACTTCACGTTGTGTCGTTCATTTACTTTACGCGATAATAATGGTTGCATAGATTTATACAAATTACATTCTAACGGTAACTAGAAGCATGCACACAAGTATATCAAAGCATTAGACTCGATATGACTTATAGATACTGCTCTCATAAAAAGCATGAAACCTCAATAATTTCTGGCGAGTCGATCTCGTCATTGTCAGTTTGTTCAGGAAAGTTTATGACGAGCTGGACTCGTAATTTCCGTTCAAGGGGTTAATATCCCGTCAGTTATTAGATAGGAAAGAATCTCTGAAGCGTCTTTGATCCTGAAACAATCTTATTCTGAATAACCACCCTAGCAAAAAGAGACACAATTTTTTAACACATCTTGAGCGGGAAGCGACTAAAGTTTTTCACGGATTATTGATGGATTATTGTTATAGATGGGTTTTTGTGATGTTTTTATACTAAGATCAGATAGACATGAGTTGCAGAAATACAAAAGGTGCGTTGCAAGAATGAATTCCTATGAATTCGTTTTGCTGACGCGATTACGTTGTAATACGCTAAAGATTCGAAAGAAATCGCCCGCTACACGGTAAGGGTTTGACGGTAAAGTGCCCTCGCAAGATGTGTTAATTATGATCTACCTGTGAAAATATTTCACAAATACATTTTAATATAAAATCAAGAATTCTGCCTCTTAATTAATATTGTCTCGTGACTTTTGATTGTAATCGTGAATACTTTTTGCTGGGGAATAAACTGAATGCCGAGGTGTTAGCAGGTGTGATATCTGTTTGTTTTCTTTTCCAAAAAC
>NW_017153595.1:3061-3712 GCF_001652005.2 Ceratina calcarata
AAAAAAAATAATTTATGCATTATTATTTGTACATTTGCCCAAAACCAGTCAAAATTACTTCTTTGGGCAATCTAGTGTTAAAACCATAACGTCTGGACAGATGAAACTGAGTGCTTGTTCCAAATTGTTAGAATTTATACTTACGATGGATTAGACAATTTTCTGTTTCTATTCTCGAGGACGTCGATTCGAATTACTTAGGCTACTAATTTCTCTTGGAGTGACATAAGTTTCTCTCGGAAAATCCGCTGAATCGATCGTTTCCTAAAACTAGCGGGTGGGCCACTCGTGGCCCTTGTTCGTCTCGCGTGCGGGACTCGACCCCCGCGTGGTGTTGCGCCAACAATTAGGGTGATCCCGGACGTGCGAACAACCGTCGGGGCGGGGGTGGAGCGTGCTCAACGGCGTGTGACACAGGAAGCCTCGACGAAGACAAAGGGAGGTGGGAAAAAAGACGGACATCCTGCTGTACGGGTTTTTCTCAGGAACATACGCGTATTTCACGACACGAGGAAACTCGGCCGCCCATTTTAACGAACAAGTCTGATCCCACTCGGCGCTCCTTGAATAAAATTATTAGACTGCAAATTAAATCGTTCGTCACGTCGATTTAATAAAAGTATTTCAAATAAACAATTATAAACATTGTAA
>NW_017153596.1:0-257 GCF_001652005.2 Ceratina calcarata
CTTTTATAATATCAGTTGACTAAAATAAAGGATATATGAATTAATTACAGGGTACCGAAAGAGGCTGCTGCCTTTGCTTCGTCTTCTCTTTTCCCACTCTACATCTATGCAATCTGCATTTCTTTGTTTATTAGCTTGTGATTGTTTGCTGCAGTCATGTTTCTAGTTCCTTTATTCTTTGATCAAAATCAGAACGAAGTGAGTCTCATGAAATTTCTTTTTAATCGATATAAATGTATTACGAGTTTATATAAAAG
>NW_017153597.1:0-257 GCF_001652005.2 Ceratina calcarata
AACGACAACAGCAGCAACAACATCGACGACGACAGCAACGACAACAGCAACGACGACGACGACGACAGCAGCGACAATAGACACAACAACAGCAACGACAACAGCGACAAGAACAACAATAGCAGCAGCAACAACGACGACAACGACAGCAACGACAACAGCGACAAGAACAACAATAGCAGCAGCAGCAACAACGACGACAACGACAGCAACGACAACAGTGACAAGAACAACAATAGCAGCAGCAACAACGACAA
>NW_017153598.1:0-257 GCF_001652005.2 Ceratina calcarata
TGAATCGATAATTTTATTGGAATATTTACCTGCAAGAGTTGTAAGACCGAAACGCCAATTATAGCCGCGTTTTTTCCACGTGCCGTCTCCGGAAACTGTTACATTTGTATCAGAACCTTCGTCTTTTAAAGTTTTCGCCCTCTCTTTACTTACGGCAGTTCTTACACTCCACTTGTAAATACTTTGAACTGTTCCGATCACATTTTAGAAGCATCCAGCGAAAGTATTATTGTGGAATTTTTTAAGAAGATCCATCA
>NW_017153599.1:0-257 GCF_001652005.2 Ceratina calcarata
CTCCCCTACACTTCGGCAAGCGGAGTGCTGCCTCCAGTAGTATATGCTCTAAGGTTTACTCTGTATCTCGCAAATAAATTGATTGTTCATTGTGGTGATTCCAAGTGTTAACAATTATTTTAAAAAAAATACACGCCGTACGTGACACCCGAGCGGCCATTCTACCTAGCAGGATTGATCTAGTTGGCCTTTCGGGTCTCGTGGAAAAACGATTAAACTAATGATAATAATTTTAGGTGAAAATTTCAAATGGTGTC
>NW_017153600.1:0-257 GCF_001652005.2 Ceratina calcarata
CACCATCTGGAAGAATAGGTGTCATGGCGTTCCTGGTTGGGATAGAGGCATCAGAGAAAGCGGTAACGCCCCGTGTAGTCGGCCGCTGCTCTGTTTGCCTGTACCACCAGTTTGGTAATGCAGGCAAAATTTTATATCTACAGTGGTGACCAGCACATCACCCACATTGATGGCGTTTTGAATAGCGCCAATAGTACCCCACCCGAAAAAGGTGCGGGTGCCGAGCTGGAACAGTTCTTCCACCGCGATAAGGTAGA
>NW_017153601.1:0-257 GCF_001652005.2 Ceratina calcarata
GTTTAATATTGTCCAATAGATAGTTTTAATAAAGCCTAGCGTAAATACTTCTTGATTTATCAAATGCAAAGATGTAATAAAATCATACGTAGACTAGGAATAGTTTTAAATTTTTATTTTGTAAAAAGCGGCTATATTTTTATTTTATTTTATTTTATTTAAGGACAGATTTAAGTCTGTTTTGCGTTTGTAAATTGGCAGGTACGATGAAGGAAGGTATTATGATTTTGGTGTGCTACGATCCAAGTTTATTTTGC
>NW_017153602.1:0-257 GCF_001652005.2 Ceratina calcarata
ACAGCTAACATCTCTCAGGGAAACTCAAGCAGGGACCATGAAATTCTTCCCCACAAACATGCCGGAAACATCTTTTAACCGTTGATCGACAGAACTTCTGAATGTGCCCAAATTTTAAGCATCTGAAGCATACCTTTACGTTTCTCACATATGGCTTCACCCTAATTCCCACTTTTCCTCCATACAGAGAAAGGCTGGTAGAGAGCTGATTCTCTTTAAATTGACATAGGATCGCTGAACTTTGAGACCAAAATACT
>NW_017153603.1:0-257 GCF_001652005.2 Ceratina calcarata
TTGACAATTCTTGCTCGAGTGTCCAATTCTTTGGCAACGGCGGCATTGGTATAATTCTCTGCGTCGAAGCCTTTCCCATCTAACTTTTTGATAAGCAATGCACCTTATTTTAAATAGCTCGCTGAGGTTGCTATCGCTATCACATTGAACTAGGTGGTGGTATGCCTCCGGTTCTTTTCGGAATATAAATTTAGAAACATTTAGGACCGTTACAGTGTTTGGTGCTAGTTCATTTATCTCGTTTTTTATTTCCTCGG
>NW_017153604.1:0-257 GCF_001652005.2 Ceratina calcarata
CGGTCCGTCTGGGGTGTTTCTGTGTCGTCCGTCTGATCTGCGTGCGTTGTTCGGCAATCTGGTGATTTGTCTCGCGTCTGCTGTGGTTTATCGGGTGTCGCCGGTGTTGTTCGGGTTGCAGGCCGCTCGGGGGGTTTGGCGCGTTCGGTGTCTGTGCCGTGGGGGTTTCTGTGTGCGCGTTTCTCTCTCTCTTCTCTCTCTCTTTTTGAGGGTGTGTGGCCGCGGTGGGGCTGTTCTATCGTTTTTTCTTTTTGTTA
>NW_017153605.1:0-257 GCF_001652005.2 Ceratina calcarata
GAGGATGAAATATTTCAGTTTATTTCATTATATGTGCCCATAATTATTATAAGTGATAAATTCACTTTTTTTTTAATTTTGACTTAGACCACTTTCATAATTATGGGCACATATAATGAAATAAACTGAAATATTTCATCCCCAGATGAATTTTGTAATTTCATAGAAATGAATAAAGAATAAATTTCAAAGAAAAGCTTATTATATAATATAATATATGAAACAATTTACGCAATAATATTTAAATTCGTTAAATA
>NW_017153606.1:0-3785 GCF_001652005.2 Ceratina calcarata
CGACACAAGAAAGAAAAACAAGCTCGATGATCAAGGACATGGTGATTGAAAAATTCAACGGTGAAAGTTCAAATGTTAGTGTTTGGATAAGTTTATTTATGCAGGAGTGTAGCAGAGTGGGGATTGTCAAGATTAAGTATGCAGAAACACTGAGATTGTTTCTAGAAAAATCAGCATTAGGTTGGTATAGCATATTTGTGAAGCAAAATTCCCTATTGAATTGGGAGGCTTAGAATAATTCTTTTGTAGACACTTTCTCTGCACAGTCCTGAATAGATATAGCGTATGCTTACAATTTTAAATTTTACAATGGCTCATTGATTGAATATGCGTTAAAGAAAAGGAAGTTATTATTAGAGATGAAACTCTATCTATAAAAACACAAATCAATATGATTGTAATCACCTTACCAAAACATATTCAAAACAAGTTAGAAATACAATCCACCACAAATATAGAAAGTCTGATGTCAAAATTAAAACAGATAGGTAAAGTTAGTGAGTTGAAAAATGATATCATAAACAAAAAAGCCACAAGTGAAAGAATTCCATGTAGCATTTGTGACAAGTTAGGTTATAGGAATAGATTTCATTTAGAAAATCTTTGCCGTAACAAAGACAGACAAAATAAAAACACAAAAAACGAAAACATAAAATTCACAAATAATAGTGAAATACAGGAAGTAGTATCAAAATATGAAGATGCAAAAAACGAATAGTCCTCCCACTTATCAAAATTAAAATATGCGCAAATGATAATCCATCAATGGCCTTATATGATTCAGGATCAAATGTCTCCCTAGTTAGTAATATATTTTTAAATAATAAATTGAAAGATAACTAATAATAAGTGGGAGAGACACAATAAAAGGGTTAGCTGGAACAGCAAAAACGGAAGGAATAATAACTATAAAAATAAAAATTTGTAATTTAGAACAAGATTTTCCGTTTTTTATTGTCAAAGAAGGCGAATTTCTATTAGGATTAGACGCAATAAAAAAATTCAAGCTCTGTCAGGATGAAAACTTAACCATATTACAAAAACAAGAAAACAAACATAACAATAAGCAAAATAATATTAGTGGAACAAGCACCAATAAAATGGAATATGCTATAAAAAAATATGATAAAATATTTGTAAAGTCAAAGTTTGATGTAGGTACAGTAAAGAATTATGAAGCCACAGTTAAATTGACAGAAAACAAATATATTTCAAAGAAACCGTACAAATGCTCTTATCAAGATAAAATAGAAATTGAGAAACAAGTAGATGAATTATTAAAAGCAGGCCTAATAGAGGAGTCAAGCAGTCCTTATGCAGCTCCTGTGACCATGGCATACAAGAAGGAAGAAGGGAAAAGATCACGCATGTGTATAGATTTTAAAGAACTAAACAAAATAGTAGTGCCAGAAAGCCAGCCCTTTCTGAGGATAGAGGATATAGCTGTACGCGCCAGAAATTGTAAGTTTTATTCGAAACTGGACGTAACTTCGGCGATTTGGTCGATTCCGGTAAGGGCAAAAGATAGAGATAAATTGGCTTTCGTTACTCATCATGGCCACTGGCAGTGGAAATGTTTACCATACGGTCTAAAAACGGCATCCGCTATTTTCCAAAGAGTTGTAGCAGGCGTGATAAGAAAGAATAAACTAGATGCTCACACAGCAAATTATATTGATGATATTTTGATATTTTCCAAAACCTACGAAGAACATGTACAGCATGTAGAATTAGTATTGAAAGCATTATATGAAGAAGGATTTAAATTGAACAAAGACAAATGCAAATTTGCCCAAAAAGAAATAACATATCTGGGTCATGAAATGGGGAACAATATGATAACACCAATAAAAGATAATCTAGCAGCTATCAAGAAGTTTCCAACACCTAAGACAAGAACACAAGTACGACAATTTCTAGGCAAGATAAATTTTTATTTGGAATTCATACCAAATCATGTCATCTTATTAGACCCACTGAGAAACCTACTAAGGAAACATGTGCCTTTCGAATGGTCAGAAAAATGCAGAAATAGTTTTAATTCCACAAAAAAATACCTATGCACACCCCCAGCTTTAGCAATATTCGATCCAGAAGCTCCGACATACATCTTCACGGATGCAAGCATTGAAGGAATAGGAGCGGTATTGAAACAAAAACAAAAAGACAACTCTCTAAAATCGGTATTTTTCTTTTCTAGAAAGTTGACTGATGCACAAAAAAGGAAGAAAGCAATCTTCATAGAATGTCTAGCCATTAAAGGAGCTATTTTACATTGGCAATTTCATTTAATAGGAAAAAAGTTTATCATATTTACAGATCACAAACCACTGGAAAATTTTAACATAAAGAAAAGTAATGATGTGGAACTTTTACAAATCCTAAACTACATTTCACAGTTTGACTTTGAGATAATATACAATCCTGGTAAAGAAAATATTGAAGCTGATTGTTTATCCAGAAATCCGGTTCTAGAACCACAAGAAGACACAGAAAATGATTCCGTAATCAAAACTTCAAATTTATTACAAATGAATGACATCAAAGAAAATCAGAAATCACTAAAAATAGATGATAAAAGTTTCATTAAAGATGGTATAATCTACAAAACCCTAAACAACAGAGATAAAATATGGATCACAGAAGAATTTGGAAAATCTCTAATTAAAGATGTACATATTGATCAAGGCCACATAGGCACAAAACAATTAATCCTCACAATAGGAAAAAAATTTTATTTCAAAAACATGTACAAACACATAATAATGACCTGCAGAGTCTGCGAGACTTGCATAAAAAACAAATCAAGAATAGGATGTTTCAAAGCTCCTCTATCTCAACTTGGCCCAGCAAAAGAACCGCTTGAAATCATATCGATAGACACAATTGGAGGTTTCAAAGGTAACAATAGTACAAAAAAATATTTACATTTAGCAGTAGACCATTTCACAAGATTCGCCTACATAACAACTTCAAAGACTCAAAGTGCAAAGGATTTCATAGATCTCATAAAAAAAGTAAAAAAACATAGAACCATAAAATCAATCCTAGCAGATCAGTATCCAGGAATGAACTCAACACAATTTAAGCAATACCTAGATCAACAAAAGATAACATTAATCTTTACAGCAGTAGATTGTGCATTCTCCAATGGATTAAATGAAAGAACAAATCAAACACTGGTAAATAGAATGAGATGTAAAATGCATGAAAATAAAAATAAACCATGGCCTCAAGTAGCAGAAGAATGTATAAAAATTTACAACAACACAATTCACAGCTCCACTGGATTCACACCTAATTATTTACTATCAGGAGTAAACAATTCAATCATACCTAAAGAACTAGATGATAATAACATAGCAGAGTTAATGAACAATAGAGAAATAGCATTTAGAAAATCAAAAAAAATTCATAACAAAAACAAAGAATACTATGATAAGAACGTAAAGCAGATAGATTATAAGGTAGGAGACTTAGTCTATATACAGAGCGTCAATAAATTGAACAAAAATAAAATGGATCAAATTAGAATAGGTCCATTCAGAATCAAAAAGAAAATTTCTGACGTAATGTTTATATTAGATACTTCTAGGAATAATGCATCAAAATTATTTCATGCCAGTAAACTGGTTCCTCAGAATGTATAAAAATTTACAACAACACAATTCACAGCTCCACTGGATTCACACCTACTATTTGTTTATCACTTATTTATCACCATACTAATTATTTACTAACAGGAGTAAACAATTCAATCATACCTAAAGAACTAGATGATAATA
>NW_017153606.1:3881-4524 GCF_001652005.2 Ceratina calcarata
GCTATGTGCGTGACGTTACGTACATATGTAAGCTTGTATGTACACGAGCTTGGCACTGTCGCTTACAAACATGCGCGCGAGAGTCAGTACGTAACAAAACTCCGAGCTACAAGCATCAAAGATAGAGTACTGATGTACCTAGATTTGATATCGGCAATTGTATTGATTCAGGTCAGTCTTGAGCTTTGCGTTTATTGTTAACCACTTCTAGCCTTTGGCTAATTTGTACATATTGTGTATAATTACAGTTGTTATACTACATCATACACGCCGTTTTAAATCCAAATCCTCGCATCCTAGCTTACACATATGTATGTACGTATGTGTCGTGTAGTGACGTCACACTAGGACGTATGCATGTACTGTATCTTTGCTTCAACAAGATGATCTCAGGCCGTGTCTATTTGTATATATGGTCGAAGGGCAGTCCATGTATATATAGTCAAAGGCTGTGACCCGGTGCCCGACGGCAATGTTGCCACCTGATAGGGGTCATACTTGCCTTCGGGACGCTACCGCGTCCCTTGATAAATTAATAAAAGATATGAATCCCTATACAATATTCTACCCCATACTGAACAAAATAACAAATATCCTATCCCATACTGAACGAAATAAGATATAAATCCCTGTACAATATTCT
>NW_017153607.1:0-257 GCF_001652005.2 Ceratina calcarata
CTCCGGACTCCCGTTAGACTATTTTCTAACACTGGCCCTTTTCCCACTTTCATTATCATGCTGTCTCCTCTCACGCGTCTCGTACCATTTCCACAAAAATGTAGAAAGTTTTTAAGCTAACAGATAACACAAAAGAATTTTGTCCAACACAAAAGAATTTTGCAATATCTATCACATGATTCGAATCTGGAAATAGAATTAGTCTATCAGGTACCGTTTCTAAAAAAACCTTTGTTTTTGTAAAAATGAGGTATTAC
>NW_017153608.1:0-257 GCF_001652005.2 Ceratina calcarata
AAAAAAAAAACTATAATGAAAGCCAGTTCTTAATGACTGACGTCACGTATATTCTTTCTTGTGACGTGGGAGAAGGGAGTGAAAAAAATTACGTTGCGATTCCAGGAAGGTGTTATTGGGGATAAAAGTGGCGGTGCGTATCGATGGAACACGTTTCCGGCTGTAATCGTGACGCTTTCGCGAGACGAGATCTTTATTTCTTTTCCCACTCTCGGCGACCGTCATAATTTTACAACCGGTACGCATCGCTGGTTCCC
>NW_017153609.1:0-257 GCF_001652005.2 Ceratina calcarata
AAACTATAATAGAAAACAAGGATTATAATATAAAGTATCTAAAAAAAAAAATATATAAAGTGATCCCGCGGAACGGACTGTCGTAGCGAAAGGGTTAATAAATCGAATGTTATGATTGTATCATCTATTGTAATTCTATGTCTAATGATCACTTAAACAATTTTTACAATAATAAAATAATCAGAGATGAGAAAATAAAAAATCTCTTTTGATTTATTTAAAAGGACGCATAAAGAATATGCGTTGCAACGTGAGGG
>NW_017153610.1:0-257 GCF_001652005.2 Ceratina calcarata
TATGCAGCTGGTTATGTTGTTGTTAACCATTAAATAGTTGAGTTAAAGAAACACGCCAACTTTACGTTTGTTATTAACCTTCCAACGAGTTCTTGAGGCATTAATTTTTCTCGAGATCGCTGAGGCACGTGAGAGAGAGATAAACTTCAATCTCAGGCCGACACAACATAAAATTTGGTCCTTCGAGCCGGATCAAAAGAGCGGCAAAGGCCTTGATCCATCACTGTATCAACGGAAGAGTCAGCGGCACAACAGTG
>NW_017153611.1:0-257 GCF_001652005.2 Ceratina calcarata
ATATTCTAGGGAAGAAGCTTTTCCCAATCGATATCTACATCTAGAGATTTTACTGCCACCAACAATGCTAGTAAATAATCATATGGGTATTATCCCGTTAATACCAGCCGTTTCCACCAGGCTATACAGCAGCACACTGGCATCAGCGCCTGCTTCTGTATTAGCGAATAACCAGTTCTTGTTCCCTATCACTAATGACTTTATCGCTGGTTCGGCGCAATTGTTGTTGACGCTGAACCGGCCGTCTTCCAGGTAAC
>NW_017153612.1:0-257 GCF_001652005.2 Ceratina calcarata
GCTCCACTTAATTAAGCTTTTCTAAAATTCTTATGTCCTTTAAAAAGTGTTAGAGACGAAAAGGGGTGATTCTGGAGGTGTTTCTGAACAACAATTTCCTTTGGCAAAATGTAAAGTGAGGCACGGTTTTTGAATTATTAACGAAAAACAGTGACCAATGAGAGCATGCGTAGGCCGCGCTTAGCCAATAGTGTCGGCTCGAATCGTGGCGCTCGGCCGTTGGTCAGCGCAGGCCTTACGCGCGCTCTCATTGGTCA
>NW_017153613.1:0-257 GCF_001652005.2 Ceratina calcarata
TTTCAGTTCTTCTGCCCGGTGCTACACTCTGCCTATTGGCCAATATCGCACCCTGCTGGCTGGCCACGCTAATCCGCAAGATGTCAGAATGAAAATGTTTGTCGACGCCCCGCTATCTATTGCTGCCCAGGCCGCGTTAATTTTTGCAAAAACATCAATGGACTGGCATTGCTTGTCGAGCAAAATAGGGCACATACCCCTTCGACAAGGCTCCGTTCGTCTTCTGCAACCGAAACCGCAACAAGGTTAAGGGGCTC
>NW_017153614.1:0-257 GCF_001652005.2 Ceratina calcarata
CATTTTTTATATATAAACGTAGTGAATTCTATCATGTTTTTTGTAATTTTAATCGAAAGAATGTTAATATGAAAATGAAGAGACTATGAATTGTCAGAAGACACCTTCGTCGCGCGTGTTGACGAGGAACAAGTATAGCGAAACGCGATTTAGCTCGGAAAAAAAAACCAACTGCCAACTTTAGGAGGAGAGAACGGCCTCTGACTGATCGAAGAGGCGAGCAAACGTTATCGATACGTCGATGGGGGGTGGTGGGG
>NW_017153615.1:0-257 GCF_001652005.2 Ceratina calcarata
GTGCGTGCTCCATGCGTCGCCACTGAACGCACAATCAACAACATGGCGGCATAATTAAATATTCCATATTTTTTTCAAAATATCGACAAGTGCTTCAGATAAAAATTGTAGACACTGCTATTACCTGCAAGAAATGTCGTATAAAATTTTCTTCTGTGCAGCTTTCGGGAATAGCTGTATTTAAAGTGTGAAATTCCTACACATATAAAAATCGAAATTTTCACATTATATGATTTAAGAATCAGAATGGGGAATGT
>NW_017153617.1:0-429 GCF_001652005.2 Ceratina calcarata
AGGCACAAATCCGAAGTTTTCGAACGATTTAAAGACTTTCAGAGTTTTGTGCACATTCAAACCGGCAACAAGATTAAAGTGCTGCGCTCTGATAACGGTCGGGAGTATACATCCGATGAATTTCGTAAGCACACGACAAATGCAAGTATCATTCACAAATTCTCTTCACCTTACATTCATGAGCAGAATGGCCGTGCCGAGCGAGAGATGCGGACCATTGTAGAGAGCGCAAGAACGATGCTTATAAGCAGCGGAGTAGATTTAAAACTTTGGCACCTATCTTAAGCTAGCAGGACCAAATCAGCAGAATCACATCGGACCTAGTGGAATATTTAGTACTTATTTTGTACTAATTTGTACCACAAATAATAATTTTGTACCTCCAGCCGTTTTCAAAAAAATCGTGGCGCTGCTAACTTAATATTAAGC
>NW_017153617.1:1939-3144 GCF_001652005.2 Ceratina calcarata
TCAGAGAATATGGCATACATAAATTCCTGGATTAAACGAGTGATCGATTTCAGACTGAAATTTGTCTTGAGCGATGCGTACTCGTAGCCAGACAACTGCCGACAAGACCGCTGTTAAAGCGCGAGCTCACCAGGAAGCCTCGATTCCCCACTAAGCGGCGGAATCGACGAATATTCCTTCCTGGTTTAATCAGTGCTCTTCCTTCTTTGTTTCGTGACGTAAATTTCCGAGAATTCGGACACGAATACTCGGAGCACGTGTACTGGCGTCTACCTATTCGGCTCGCCGGGCGGTGTTGATCATTTTTTATATTCGCGGTGACTCAGCCGGCTAGCGAAACGTTACGCCGTTTCTTATAGCCGGTGTCTTTTAATTATGCGAAATAAAGAAATACGAACGGCCGAGCGATGCTCTTAAACCGTTTGAAACAAATTGAAATAAATTTAATCGATCTTCAAACATACCGCCCCCCTTGCGCGAATCGCGCAACCGGAAATAGGTATAAACTAAATGAATGCGCCTAGTGAGGAATTTATATTCAAACTCACCGATTTCTCCAGGAATCGAGGGAGGATTGAAGAAAATTGACGAAGTCGTCGTCTCTCCCCGGTCTATTCCGACGCTGGGGTGGAGGCGACCTCGCCCGGGAACCGCGTCTGTTCCGCTTCTTTTTCTCCTGTTTCCTGGAGCTTTCCTGCACCGTCTTCCTCTTTTGTCCGGGAGCTGATTGTGGCCTCGAATTCCCGGCTGATGGGTCCCGCGTAGCTGAGGCTTCGGTGAAGGTGAGAGATATCAGCCTCCCATCTCTCCCAAAGCGAAACCGATACCGGCCTCCCGCGAGGTTCACCCTATACCTCCTCGTTGTTGAGGGTATATGTCCCGGTATGGACACTTGTCCATCCACTGGGAGCGGGAAAAGTAGAGGCTCTACCGCCGTACGTTCCACCGCCGGGGCCACTCTCGGGATACGATATCCCGGACTGAGCGTCGGTAGAGTTCCGGTGTTAGGGACCTCCGCTGCTGGAGCCTGGGCCTCCCTTATCTCCGGGACTGGATCCCCTTGCTGCACCATATTTGCTTCCTCAGCTAAATTCATCGCCCGCTCAAAGGTTTCGTGGAACTCACGATTCGCGTCCGACGACATGCCTTGGACTAATGAGGGCCAGCGTGGTCTTCGCTAATTCGGCAGAAGTCCGAATATTCTC
>NW_017153618.1:0-257 GCF_001652005.2 Ceratina calcarata
CCACCACGTTTCGCTATCGGCAAAACATGTTTTTTTTTCTTACTATTGGTTTTTTCTTCGTCTTGAGCCGCATTCCGAGCTTTGTCTTGGCTTTCATTGCAGTCCACACGGCTGTTGCAGTTGCTCTTTCACCGAACGTAGCGTCCTTCGCAATTATTTGCTGACGTGCACGATCAGCTAAAACTTGATCTGCCTTGTGACCATTTGTCAAATCTTTGTTTGGAGAGTACGAAATATCGTGCTCTCTACAGGCTGTG
>NW_017153619.1:0-257 GCF_001652005.2 Ceratina calcarata
ACTATGAATGATGAATCATATATAACTAAAAAATAACAAAACAAAAGTAATCAAACAACGAAAGATAATTTTACTGCGCATTCCATCAGCTGTGTATGAACCGTATGAACTACATAGGTGCATAAGGGAGGCGGAGGGGAGGTAGAAAGATAGTCCTGTGTTTTGTATTGTATTTCGCACGTGTTTCGTAGCTAATTTACGATTTATTCGGATGAAATTTATTTAAAGAAAAATATTTCTAAATATGGGAATAACAA
>NW_017153620.1:0-257 GCF_001652005.2 Ceratina calcarata
ATAATTAAATATCAAGAGCGCGCCGGCTTAATTACTGTTTCATTTAGGAGAAACAATCTGAATCCAATAAATACCATTCGGTAATACAACTTCCTTGATATACAGGGTGATGCTGTAAGAACCATTCTCTGAAATGCTTACATTCATATTATCGTGACGCCTTGATGAATTTTTCATTTACCAAAATAATTTAATAAGCTTCGTCGAACATTTATTTAAAATATGCTTTAACGTTTCACATGCTTACAATAATTACG
>NW_017153621.1:0-257 GCF_001652005.2 Ceratina calcarata
ATCCGCGAAGTTAATATTATTTTGATTTTGAAATGTTCATAAAAAATGTATTAACAATTATTCAAAAGTACAGAATTCTCTCGCTGATGCATCTATAATTTTTTATAAACAAAATCAAAATTTTGCCATTCGACATAAAAATTCAAGATGTAACATTTTTAATAGCCTTGTATAATTTCTAACATTATTCCAGAGTGTTTTATTAATGTGTAATTAATATTTAATAACTGTTAAAATTTCAATGCTTTGTCATAGTT
>NW_017153622.1:0-257 GCF_001652005.2 Ceratina calcarata
TCTCTCTCTCTCTCTCTCTCTCTTATATATCGAACAGTATTTGGGATATCTATAGCAGTTCTCAGATTGTAAATTACGTTAGTTCTACACTTCTTGTAAGTTGGAGAACGTTTACGAAAGATAAAATGAGAAAAGTCACTCTTTACTTTGGAAAATGTATTCAAATCTTATTTACTATTTTAATAATAATTATTTTATTGTTTTTCGTTTGTTCGTTTTATTGTTTTTTTATAATTAAATAATAATAATTATTTTAT
>NW_017153623.1:0-257 GCF_001652005.2 Ceratina calcarata
TACGTTTCATTATTTTTTAATTTTATAATTATTATAATAAACTGTAATTTTATAAGTATATATTTTTATATTTCGAACACCCTACCTCATTAAAAAAGAATCCTTGCGTATAAAATTTATATTATACTATATTAGGTCAGGCATAGGATTTCCTGCGTATAAAATTTATATTATATTAGGTGAGGCATAGGATAGTGCAAACAATAACTGATACCACTGTTGATCAGACAAAGCCTGAAGAACAAAAAAAGTGATCA
>NW_017153625.1:0-257 GCF_001652005.2 Ceratina calcarata
CGCGTCATCGTCATTAGTATTCGAGATGGCTAATGCGGAACACGGTGAAAACAGTAAATTCAGTGAACAGTTTGACAAGGTATTGCACCTTGCATCCCAAGCTGCTACCAGCAAAGAGGAGAAATGGGTCACGCAGGGCACCTAGACCTCTTCCGACGATCTGGAAGAACAATCAAAGAATGGATCCAAGCCTTCCAAAAGATTACAGCATCCCGAAAAAGAAGCGGAAACCCAGGTGGGCTGGCCGAAGCCTGACA
>NW_017153626.1:0-257 GCF_001652005.2 Ceratina calcarata
CTTTCAATCGTTCGTCAAAATTCATTTCAGATCCTGCGCATTCAAAATGGAGTGGCCAAATGATAAAGTAATAAATTTAATAAACCTGTACAAAGAGAAGCCGGAATTGTGGCAACCTAGCCATGAAGATTATAAAAATAAGACAATCGAACACCGTGCATGGTGTGCAATAGCCGAACAGTTACACGTTAACATCAGTAACGTTAAGGCGAAAATTAAATCTATATTGTCGTCGTACCGCCGAGAGAAAACGAGGG
>NW_017153627.1:0-257 GCF_001652005.2 Ceratina calcarata
TGTCCGTGCCGGCGGCGACGCCAAAACGGCGACGCCAGTCGGAAACGCGCTTAAGAATGATACTTGATCTCGATCGGTGCCCGAAACGGTTGGCACTTTGAATGATCTCGATCGGTGCCCGAAACGATTGGCACTTTGAATGATGTTGATTCTTGCTCGAACGTTTAGCTAGGATAATCGCCTTAGAATCTCAATCAGTCCGCGAAACGATTGGCACATTTATGATCTCGATCTTTGCCCGAAACGTTTGGCAAAAG
>NW_017153628.1:0-632 GCF_001652005.2 Ceratina calcarata
CATACATTATATATAGCATTCATAACTTTTACACATTCTGTTATCTTATAAATTCATTAAAATCTGTTATCTAATTATCTTGTTTTATTTTGTTAAATTTCATTTAATTCTTTCTTATAAACGTTTTGAAGGCTCGTGAACGGTACAAGAAGCTAGTCTCCTCCCGTGACATACCTGAAATACAACAACTACTCACTGAAAATTCATACGAGACCGAAGGACACACAGTTAGCATCGTAGAACTGAATATGCAGGATTTATCGAAGAAGAATGCACTGATAGGAGATAACAAAGGCTCAGATTCGAATACAGAGAATGAAGTAAGCGACACCGAGTCCAGACACAGCGAAGAGATCGTAGGAATGTCTTTAAAAGGAAAAAAGGAGAAACGATCGAAATCAATGAAAGAGCGTATAGAAAATAATGGAACGGATGTAAAGAAAGAAATAAAGAGGATCGCGTTGAAGAAAGTGAAGGGCAGCAAAGTTTTTCAACAGAAACAAAAGTTGGAGAGGCAGAAAAATAGGAAGGAGAGTTTGAGGAAACGGAAGAGGGTCGAGAAAATTCAAAAACGGAAAGGAAAGAAATTGAAAAAATACAGATCATAGTTTGTAACATATTTTCTTTATTAT
>NW_017153628.1:2723-4974 GCF_001652005.2 Ceratina calcarata
CAAATATAGTTCTGTATAATTTTTTTGCAAATCCAATATTTTCTTAATAATCATCATCATGAGTATGATATAGATTCCTCAGTATAGGATTTTTTAATAGAGTACCAGTTTATTGTTAATAACTCGTTAATCATTGGAGTTACAAATAATAGAGCACCTTATTTGTGATAGACTACTACCGCTATAACTTTTGCTTGCAACATTTTTCGCTAGCATCGATAATTTACGAGTAACTTATAAGAATCGAAAATCAAATTTTTGTGACACTTCCAGGTATTGTCGATTTCGATTTATTATCACTAACTCGTTAATTATTGATGCTAGCAATAACTATTTTAAACAAAAGTTGTAGCTCTAAATTTGCACTCGTCAACTAAAACTAAGATTCTATACAATTTTCTTTCAAGTCCAACAATTAACGAATTAATTAAAACCGATTTAAATTATTACATTTTTACCTAGTTTCGTTTTTTTTTCTTAATTATTCCTGCACTATTGGACCTAAAGGAGAATTGCATACAAGCTTACTTGTAGCTAACAGTCGGAGCTACAACTTTCGTTTAAAACATTTCTCGCTACCGTCAATAATTAACAAGTAATTGAGAAAGAATTATAAAAATATACTGTTTCCCTTATTTCTTATTTTTAATCGTGCTCGAAGGGCAGATATCTTTATTCAAACATGATTCACATTTTGGAAACCTCGGTAAACAAATTTCCTGCCCAAATCCAACTAATAAATGATTAACATCACACCACAAATGCTTAGGCAACCATTCTTCCAAATCCATTCTAGTTTCTTCCGGAGTTTTCGTCCTCTTTCTCACCCAACTAATCCTATTACAAATTCTATGAACATGAGTATCGACTCCAATTCCAGAGACCTCGTTCCAAGCAATTCTCATGCATATGTGCCCCATTTTCGGTCCAACTCCCGGCAATTTGCACAAATCTTCCAATGTCCTTGGAATATCAGACTTATATTCTTCAATTAAGATCTTCGACGCCTTCTTTATGTACTGCACCTTTTTCTAGAATAATTATTGATTCGTTCATCGAATCTCTTCAATGTTTCATTCATAAATTGTCATAGTTTTAATTATATTTATCAATATATACCTTACGAAAGCCAACAGGGTAGATTAACTGTTCTAAAACGTCATCAGGAGTGTTCATGATTATTTCTGGCGTACAGCCATAGGTGTTAAGTCTCTGCATAGCTGCGTGGGTGACCTGGTCCTTTGTCTGGCTGCTCAACATCAGTGCGATTAAAGACTGATACCTGTAAATGAATGAATATGCTATAATAACTTTTTCCTACTTTAGTTTGCATTGAAAATTGTAAAAATTCTCACATATACTATTCACATATTCTGACTCTTTTCAGAATTTTTAATACATTGAATAAAGAAAAAATATCACATGTTGTGTACCAAGAGATACTCCTTCAAGTTTAGGGTTACGAATTTTTTATACTACTTGGACCAAAAATTGATACCTGGAGATTCTTGGATCTGCGTTTGGATCCGAACACTTGTGACAGCCCATGGAATCCACTGGAGCCGTTTCGTTCGATCGCATTTTCCTAATATTTTCTAACATAACCTCCCAGTTTTGGGGCATCCACTTGTTAGGGTTAACCACTGTTTCGATTGGATTTTTTATCTTATTGTTAATTGTTTCGCATGTCTCAGGCTTTGATTCAGTATTTACTTCATTAATGCTGCTATTTGTTCCTTTATTAATCACATTATTAATTGTTTCAGTGTTCGATTCATTTTCTGATTGAATACTCTTACGTTTTTTAATTTTATCGTCAACTGCATTATGTTCGTGAGGATTTGATTCGGTATTTATTTCATTAATTTTGCTCTTTGTTTCTTCATCAATTGTTTTAGTGTCTGATTGGATTTTCACGGAATTACGCTTTCGTTTTCTTTTAATATCGAAATATTTTGATGTGATCGAGTCGTTATCATTCTCACTTTCACTTTTAAGTTCCTCTTGTTTATTAATTATTTTTGAAGAGGATCTTGTTTTTTTGAGGACATCCAGTATCAACTTTTTACTCATTTTGCAGAAACAATAAAAAGTAGGGAAAAAATCTATCAAATCAAAATCAACGATCAACGAAAACTTTCACCAAAGATAACAAATTGAGGGACATTGACCTTACATCACTTAGAGCATATGCTCTAAGCAGAGAGAAACTGAGAGCGCTCACTTCTTTGTTCTCAAGTGAAACCGCAAC
>NW_017153629.1:0-257 GCF_001652005.2 Ceratina calcarata
CTGCATTTATATAAATTTCATACTTTTTGTCAATATTTCTTCGTTCGATGTCACCAAAGAGTATGTTCCTTTTGTATTGTAATATAGGTATAATATAAACGATTGTAGATGTATCATTAAAATAATCCATTTATACTTTAGTAATAATTAATCGAGCATGTAACTATAACTATTTAGTACTTTATTCGTTTCCGATTCTCTATTTAATTGTACATGCAGAAAATGAAATCAATATTGAACAGTTCTTGCTCTGCCCT
>NW_017153630.1:0-257 GCF_001652005.2 Ceratina calcarata
TCAATTGTACATATTTTTTTATCCTTATATCTATTCAGTATGAGTGATTTGAGGGTAAGAGTAGGGATGTTTGGAACAGGATGAGGAAGGATTTTGGGCAGTTTTAGGGCTAAGTAACATCCTTTATCTAAGGCTATTTGTCGCTGAATAAAACTATACTAACACTGATAACTAATTCGTCATCCAACATCATCGTAGTTGTTGTTGTTGTTATTATTGTTGTTATCGTAATTATTATTATATATATCGTAATTATT
>NW_017153631.1:0-257 GCF_001652005.2 Ceratina calcarata
CAGAAAATGTCTTATGAAATCTGGTTGCGCATACTGTTTGAAATCCTTAATCAATAAACATCGTGATATCGTTACTGATAGGCAAATGTTAACGTTCTTCAGAGCATATGAAACGAA
Organism: Ceratina calcarata; assembly: GCF_001652005.2. Lineage (NCBI taxonomy): Eukaryota > Metazoa > Arthropoda > Insecta > Hymenoptera > Apidae > Ceratina > Ceratina calcarata. The sequence continues at coordinate 118 of NW_017153631.1, forward strand.
TGATGAGGATTCACTCGAACACTTGTGTCTTCCAACCGATGAATTTTCATTGGTTCTTAAAATAATGAACGCAATATTTGATGCACGCTATCCTCACATTCGAGGAATGTATGGAATGCAGGATGTTTTATATCCTTTAA
>NW_017153632.1:0-257 GCF_001652005.2 Ceratina calcarata
CCACATATGTATAAAACAAGCATGAATGCCTCTTGGGAACACTAGAAGAAGGTGTTTTACAACGGAAACTACAAAAGAAAAAAGTTTGTAAGCGGAATACTGTGGGATACTTGGGGATATAGGCGTCCTTTCAAGGTACGTTGGGCTTAAACGCTTGAGAGTCGACTTGTATCCCACATATGTATAAAACAAGTATGAATGTCTCTTGAGAACCCTAGAAGAAGGCGAATTTCAACGGAGACTACCCGAAAAACTAG
>NW_017153633.1:0-257 GCF_001652005.2 Ceratina calcarata
CTGAAGTGCGAACGTGCTATAGTATCGTTGAGACATATACACATAAGAGTAAACAGCGTGAGTCGGCCGAAAAATTGACGGGACGGTAGAAGGAGGAAGATGGGAAATAGTGATCTTTTTCTTTGTCTAGCCACTCATGCGCAGCAGCGCTTGTTGTTCCTGGTTTAAATATGTTTATGCTGTAGTATTTGCTTTATGTTTATGTAAGGATATGCTATAAACTTTATTAAATCTCAAGAAATTGTTCCAAATACGAC
>NW_017153634.1:0-257 GCF_001652005.2 Ceratina calcarata
TCGATGATGAAATCCACAGCTTCACAAGAAAAGTGCACTTGGCAAGACGTTCCGCAATGACTAAAACTGACACGTCCACTAGACATGGTTTCCTTCATAACGATTCCTACCTTCAAACCCTAATTTGGAAAAGGAAGAAATTAAGGGAACTTGATCAGAAAATCTGTTCCGTCGAATATACGGAATATTTTTTAGTCTTAAATTATGTATACAGGGTGTTCCGGAAAGATTGTTAGAGCCGAAAATGGCAGATGGGG
>NW_017153635.1:0-257 GCF_001652005.2 Ceratina calcarata
ATTATACACTAGATTTACATCATTTTTTTAGTTCTCAAACGAATATCAGCTGGCATTTTAATGGGTCTGTTTTCAGTGAAAGAAATAAAAGAAATAGTTCTAGACTTTAACAGTTAAAACGTGGCCTTCAGTTTACAAGTACGTCTTACTTTTAGTGGACGACGTTAAGTTGTTTTTCCAGAATAAACTGACAGTAAATTGTGAAATTAAAACTTGATTGCAAAACGACATAACACAAATTTCAATAAAATAAGAAG
>NW_017153636.1:0-257 GCF_001652005.2 Ceratina calcarata
ATTGACTGTATAGCCAATACATCCTTAATCATGACACACGAGGCGAACAGAACGGAGCGGAGTGGATGAGTAAAAGTCAGTACGTTCCTGCAACGCTTACGAAAAATCAGATCGGCCAGAGACTGGGATTCTTTGTTCGATCTGCATTCGTTCTCATGCTCGCAGGCTCGATCATTCGAGTAGTATATCGGTTAAGCACTCGTGCAGTAGTTAAAATACAAAGAAGTTTGTGCATCTTCGATATCGATACTATACAC
>NW_017153637.1:0-257 GCF_001652005.2 Ceratina calcarata
CACTTGTTTTTAATAGTAATTCTACTTGGTGTATGATTAATATTTTATAAGCTATAGTTACAATTATTTAACATTGGCTTAAGTGTCCTGAAATCAGAGTAATCAGTTTTGAGTAACTCCTTGACCAATAGAAAGGTCAGGGCTAGTTTCAAGCAGTTAACTGAATAAAATTCTTATCTCCTTACAGTTACCAAAGTTAGTAGTTGACTCTCGCTCGTTTCAAATTAGATTACGCGAGTTGTAACGTATTATTGTAC
>NW_017153638.1:0-257 GCF_001652005.2 Ceratina calcarata
ATGACCAACAGATTCGCCATGTGGTTAGTTAAGCGTGGGATGAAGAAGTAATTAAATTAATGGATTAATCTCGAATTATTCGAGATAGAAGGATGCGATTTATTTTACAGGTAATGGCAGTAGTGCGACTTTATCATGCGCAAGACTCAATTATTAGTACATTTTTTTACTTCATATGCTACCTTTTCGGGAATAAGAGAAGAAAAGATTTTTATCAAGATCTAAAAAAAATCCTTGAAACACCAATAAAATATTTA
>NW_017153639.1:0-606 GCF_001652005.2 Ceratina calcarata
TTGTTTATACGACAGACGGTGGAATTAAAAATGTTGCGGAGGTTGCCTAAAATTTTTGAACGAGCAGAGAGGCTGTAAATTAATTAGAAGGCAGGAGAACTGGTTTATTAAACGAGACCGTGTTTTTACCGAGGCGAAGTATTAGCCCCAGGGGTGGTTGACGTATTAACCGCACCCCTAAGTAATTCTTTCTTCCTCGTTGCTTTTGTTTATGTAACAGGGGACCGACTCCATATTGCGGAGATTACGCGCTTGCCGAGGACTTAACCGTGAATTTGTAGCCGGGATTTAAAAAGTCCGCAATTCTTTATAACGCTTTTGACCAAATTAGGTCTACCCATCACGCCGGTTACGCTCTTTTATGATCCTTCAGAATGAACTCTCGTAGCAATTTACATTCTCCCGTTATGGTTCATGCATTAATTTTTAATTATGTTCCACTCACGGTGCAGTGTTCGATTTTTACAACAGTCGACAGTGAATCTCGATTTATTATTTTAATAATAATAATAAAGTTTCCTTGATTTCTGTTCTAATAATTGACAGTCAATTTTTATTTATTATTAAAATAACAATAATAATAATAATAATAATAATAATAATAAT
>NW_017153639.1:1792-2465 GCF_001652005.2 Ceratina calcarata
CTATTGAATAATCTGGATAAAATCGAATAAACACACAGTACGGTTCCGATTATTCCCACGCTGACGCATCGAGAGGAGAGATCCCGTTGAGGGAAAAATTAATTACCGACAGGCTCGTTAATCGATACCATTCGCACGTCGTGTAATCGTCCCTGATAAAAGATAGCCGGCCGCGCGCGTCCGCCGGAATTAGTTCAGCGCGAAACGAATGGGACGGCTATAGCCTGGGTATTATTTATTTGTATTGTCTCTTTTTTTTTTCTCTCTCTCCGCCACGTCCGGGAAAGAAACGAGCCGCGGTAACTTTTTACGACAGTTTCCACCTCGCCATAAAGGCGAAGGGAAAATTACTTATTAATTGCGAAAGTTTGCCTCTCTCCCCTCCCTCCCGCTCATCGGACCGCCGAACGCCCCCGCGCCCCCGCTCACGGCCCGAGAAATATGAGCTACCTTCTTTCTCTGTTGCTACTTTTAATTAAAAACTGTTTTAATGTGCTTTGTGGTAGCTAGTTGGTTATCGAGTTAGAAGTTGGATTAATGGTAATTTTTTTCAAGGTTAATACAATACGTCTTCTTAAAATCGATATAGTATTACTACTACTGTTTTTATGTATGTAGAAAATTAATATATTATTGTATGTATTTTTGCCTGAATCAGTGCTTATATCTGTGC
>NW_017153640.1:0-257 GCF_001652005.2 Ceratina calcarata
TGTTGATCATATCCCAGATCATGCGGACCAGATGCACTGGGAACTTCTTTTTAAGGAGGCGGTATGTCAGCCCATTGATCCAAACTGAATCAAACGCTTTCTCTAAGTCCAGAAGGGCAGCTCCAAGAAGTTTGCGGTCGCATATGTCACGACTGACATCTGACACGAATTTGTGTATGGCGTGTACCGTAGAATGCTTTGTCTTAAAGCCAAATTGGGTATCAGGGACAATGTTATCTTTCTTACAGACTTGGGTG
>NW_017153641.1:0-257 GCF_001652005.2 Ceratina calcarata
TACTACATATGTATGAACAACTCATGAATTCAGCTTCAAAACACGTGAAGAAGATTTATTTCAACGGAAACAACCCGAAAATTAATATGGAAAGTGGAATTCTGAGGTATATTTGAGGATATATTTTGTTATGTCCTTAGGCAGCAGGACATGCTAGTAATTTATTCTTAGGTTAAAGAAGAGGAATGGTAATTACTTTAATATGAGAACAATCTCCTTATTACTGTACGGCTCGAGGGCCAGTCGGCTTCTGCCCT
>NW_017153642.1:0-257 GCF_001652005.2 Ceratina calcarata
ATGTATTTTTTTGTTTACAATGCTCCTTTCAGGTGTGCTAGATTTGATTGCATTTGTTATTATGCTTGTAAATACAGCATATTTTTCGCTCGCAGTCTGGTTTTTGTAATCAGCTGTCAAGAACTGAGAATAGTTTTCGTTTAAGTTTTCAATGACATTTTCCCAATTTGTTCTTACCGATGCGAGATTAAAAGATTTCTTATGATATATACTTTTCTGTTGTGGCTCTCATGCCTAACTGCGTGAAAAATATTCTG
>NW_017153643.1:0-257 GCF_001652005.2 Ceratina calcarata
CATAATATATACATGCGCAATCATGATTGAAAACGCTTCAAGAAATAAAAACAAATTTATTTTTAATAACATCAGCTTATAAAGAATATATAATATATTCGTTCTTATTAGAATACGTTGGCAAATCTGTCTTCTTTGAAAGTTTTATAAAACCTTTTTAATCAATTAGCAAAACGAATTATTCTAATCCAAATTAAATAAAAGTATAAAAATGTATGTGTCTAATGCATTCAATATACGTATGCATAGGTATATAC
>NW_017153644.1:0-257 GCF_001652005.2 Ceratina calcarata
AAATCTCGCATCGCCCGAGATATGTAATATTTCCAACCATTTATTTAACGTCTGTCTACCGTGTAATAAATATTACATATTTCTTAATCATATATTTAATATAAAGCAACTAATAAGAAAAGATATAATACTAAGAATTCTTTTCGCGAAGTTGCTTTGATTAGTCTGAAGCTTGATTTGAAAATATCATAGAACTGCAGCTTTACATGAGGAAATTGAAGATTTTATGATTAAAGTTGTTTATGACAAGGATTATC
>NW_017153645.1:0-257 GCF_001652005.2 Ceratina calcarata
ACGAGTTACGTATGATTATTTGGCATTTTATTGACATTGACAAAATCCGACCGTCGATCCACGGTCGAAACAGCCAACTTTTGGTAAAAAATTTCGTTTTCCTCAATAACTCTTAAATTGTTGGAGATACGGAAAAATTGCAGAGAACCTTTTTTGTAGAGAACGACGAGATCTACAATTTCAGTTTAAAAACTTTTCATTTGCGTCAATAGTTTACGAGTTATTGACGAAAAACGAAAAAACAGTTTTTTGCAAAT
>NW_017153646.1:0-257 GCF_001652005.2 Ceratina calcarata
GTAAAGTACCAAATAATATATAACACAGAAGAGAAATACAATTTATGATTCACATTACTAGTCCATGTAGTGGATAAAATATATGTACCAACAGAAGGTATACAAAGTACATGGGTATACATACAAGATTAATTACTAAGGAGGATGGCAATGCGCCACTTGGACTACACAAACCAAGAGCCCCTTCACGCATGAAGGTATATAAAAACCCACTTGCTGCTATGGTCGCATAGAGGATGTGTGCGCAAATAAAATTG
>NW_017153647.1:0-257 GCF_001652005.2 Ceratina calcarata
TAGGCACTTCCATAAAATAAATTATGCTCACTTCCTTGTTGCTTTTCGTATGTTGAAATTGTATATCAGAATTCCAAGCTAATTTGCTGTCCTCCTTGTTCTAAAATATTTATCAGTCACACTCAATATCACACGTTTCCCCTAACCAGTCTTTCGTACACGAACACGCAAAATCAACAGGAGATAGGAAAGTATATAGGAATGTGCAAGTTTTAAGATCGAGTCCTTAGTTGACAAAGAAGCATCGATAGTCGCTG
>NW_017153648.1:0-257 GCF_001652005.2 Ceratina calcarata
GCGAATCAGATACTGATCGGAATGACTCTCATTTAATATCACAAACCAATTAATTAAATGTCAATTAAACAATAAATATTTTACAATGGAAACTAAATGGCAATTTTCCTCTACTGCCTTTTTTCCAACTGTTGATTAATAAATACCAACGAGACATAATTTTTTTTTATGAGGAACCAATTTTCCAACCAAACCATCAAAATAAAAAACTATAATTTTTACTATATAGTTGTTGTTACCAACAGAAATTCGCAAAC
>NW_017153649.1:0-257 GCF_001652005.2 Ceratina calcarata
TCTATCATTCATGTACACAGCTTCAAAGGAGACACAGAATTACGTACTTATACGATTCCAATCGACTCGGACTCTGGATCTATGCATATTGAAATAAAATCCAGATTCTTTAGCCAATTTTGGGAAATCGTGGCACCATTTAGTACCGATGCGAAATGAAAATGCCATTATTCTTATTTGTAAATCTGTTTTACATGTATTTATACATTATTTCTTTAAGTAACTTTAAAGCTAAGAATAGGAAATATTAAAAAAAA
>NW_017153650.1:0-257 GCF_001652005.2 Ceratina calcarata
AGGAAATTGTTGTTCAGAAATACCTTCAGAATCACCTCTTTTCGGCTGTAACACTTTTTCTGGGACACCCTGTATAATTGTGTAAGAGTAATGACAAAGATAGAAATATCGATGAGGGAAATTTAACATCCTTTTCAAAACCGGAAGACATGAAATAAACGATTACTACTACTGCATAAATATATTAATTTTCCAGCAGTTTTTGAAAAAGCAAGTACTTGCACTTTGTGTGCGTAATCAAAATGGAATAACTTTTC
>NW_017153651.1:0-257 GCF_001652005.2 Ceratina calcarata
CCGGTCCGACCGCTCCTTATATAATTACGCGTTGCTAACGACGCTGTTAATAAACAATCCGTATTGTTAGGCCGGTGGTCCCTGCGGTTTTCGACAGATCTTTGTTAACGGGTGTCCATTAATTTTCGTGGTCGTTACAGAAGTAATTTGTTTAAGCATTGCGGTAAAAGATAATCTACAGGTAGTGATAAAAGATTTTTGAAAGCAATTTATTTCTTCATCTATAAATCAGAAAGGATTAAATCCACAAGTCATCT
>NW_017153652.1:0-257 GCF_001652005.2 Ceratina calcarata
AATAACTCTCTATCGAATGCAGAGAAATTTTTCTCGGCAGGGGCAAGCTTAGTGGAAAAGAAGGCAAGTGGTTCCCAATCTTTTCCTACACGTTGATGCAAAGCGGAACCGACCATAAAATTCGAGGCATCGCAGGTAAGGGCTAAAGGTGCGTTTAGTTCAGGATGCGCTAACAATGTCGCCCGCACCAAGTCCTCCTTACAACAGCTAAACGCTTTACGAGCCTCAGGTGTCCACCTAATAGGTTGATTACCCTT
>NW_017153653.1:0-257 GCF_001652005.2 Ceratina calcarata
TAATACACCCGTTTCTCCTCCGGACTCCTAGTTAGGGCCACCTATCCCTAACATGCATGCTTCGAGTACTACTTTGTTTATTTGCCTCCAGGAACCCAGTATAAAGTATGTTCTGGTAGAATTGTTGATATGCGTTGCATTACATTTGCATGCGTTTAAATAATGTTTTCACTGACAGGCTGCATGTCTAACAAGAAAATTCATTCATCCTAACAACTCATTAAGTTTTCGCAATAACTTTATCATGAATACAGTAA
>NW_017153654.1:0-257 GCF_001652005.2 Ceratina calcarata
ATTTCAGTAGCTTTCCAAAACATAGAGGTGTCTCAGAAAAATTGACATTGATCCGAACGGACATAGAGGATTGGTCTTTTGTTATTGACTTTGCCAATATTAGCTATTTAATCTCTTCCAAATATTTAACCGGAGTCAGGTAAAGAATAGGATTCTTCGAAACTGTTTGCACACAAGTTCATGAGGATCTCTGATAATCTCTTGTTTACGAGCTTATAATCCTAACCAGATTAACATCGACTTAGGCGTTAGGAGTT
>NW_017153655.1:0-257 GCF_001652005.2 Ceratina calcarata
ATATTATATTGTACATACTAAGCAACTAAATCATGTTCAAAAAAATCAACCTGAAGAATGCCAGCCATGACACCATTTCAAACTGGAAAAAATTCGCCATCAAATCTAACTCAAACATTCCTTCAATAATACCCCATAAAGACACTGTCCGCTACCTAGGTATCCTACTAGACCCTCAGCTCAAATTCTTCCAACACATCTAAAAAAAGGCCAAAAACACATTCCAAAGCCTCTCAAGAATTTTTCACAGTAGTTAC
>NW_017153656.1:0-257 GCF_001652005.2 Ceratina calcarata
TGTATCACACTATTTAATCAAGAACAAAAATAGTCAAACAAATAAACTTGTTGCTAACAGTAAAGATAAATTAACTATCAATTGTATTAATGAACAAAGTGTAAAAAATCTAGTTGATAGTTGAAAGATTGAAAAAACACAAGTTAATACGCCAAAAATGAAAATTATTAGAAAAAATAATATTGAGAATATGGACAGGAGTTCAGAAGATGATATCAATAAAAGAAATTTTTGTGATTTTAAGGAAAAATGTGTAC
>NW_017153657.1:0-257 GCF_001652005.2 Ceratina calcarata
ATATATAAGTACTTCATAAGAAGGAAATAAAAAGCTCAGCTGAGAGAAAGGAAACCGGAAGAAGGTATTAAAAATACGAGGGAACGGTTTAGCCAGAGGAAAAGAAAATTCGGGGGTGAGGGGACAAAAATGGAGCCGAAAAGGCAGAAAGAAAAGAACCACGGAAGCGGGAGGCAAGTGAGGAGGAAAAAGGTGGAAGGGAAATACAGAAGGGGTAAGAAATGACAAAACGAAAAGATACAGGCATGGCGCGTTGG
>NW_017153658.1:0-257 GCF_001652005.2 Ceratina calcarata
CTAATAGTTCTTTGAAGAGTTTTCTTGATTCAGATCACATTAGTTGTGCGAGACAATTCTCTTGAGTCAGTTGAACCAAACAGTCTTAACGCGTCGCTACCAGCCAGCCAAATAGAAGAGGTAATAAAAGAATTTGATGATCATTTGTGCATTTTCACTTCCCCTTCACTATTCACTCGCTACCACTCGTGAGAGTGTTAATAAATATGTTTTCTTTATTATGTATATTTTATAACTCACTGTGGACAGATCGTAAA
>NW_017153659.1:0-1543 GCF_001652005.2 Ceratina calcarata
TTGGTAATACAAAAGTGGAAAATTAAGTTTTTCATGCAGTTATTGGATAATAGTTGTTTGAGTTTACCGAGTTTGTGATTGCTGATTTCCGGATAGGATGACGTGAGTTCGCGAAAAAGTAATTGAGCACGTTGTGATGTTTAAAGTGCGTTTAATATATAAAAAAGATATCACCTTTACAGAAGTCGATTGCCTAAATACAATGGTTAAAACACGCGTCTCTGAGTTAAACCAGAGTTTTACAGAACGTGATTGTTCAAATGATGATTACGATGTTATTGATCGTGCCCGTTACGCGAGAGTGTGATTTGAACCGACCGAGATTCACAAGGATTCGGCCCGTGAAATTATATTAATCACACGGAATGTGATTTTGATTGTTACAAAGCGATCACTCAAAGAGTGTGAGAGTAGCAAGATCGCGAGTACAAGAGATTTTAGAATGAATCCGGACACGTCCGCACTGATTGGCACCACAACGAACAGTAAGAATCGTTGGCCGTGATAAATGGCTAATCCTTCTTCCTGCGCAATCGATATTAGTAGCGCGTAGTGCGCATTGACGTGATCCATCGTGATTGGTGCGATCGATCCTCGCATCGATCGCGATGATTCTAGGGACTTTCATGCGAGTGCACCTTTGGTTGTATACCATGAAGACTCTTTCTCAAACAATAGTTTTAAATTCTGATATTTGCTACTATTACAGTCTACTTTAATACATAGCCATGCTGAGAATAAAATGGCAACACCGCGGGGGTCCGAATTTCGTGAAGTGCAACCACAGCTGACTCTTCGACTCTTTTCGTGCGACCACAGTTGGCTGTGGTTGCACTACACGAAATCTGAACTCTCGCGGTGTTGCCATTTTATTCTCAGCATGGCTATGTATTAAAGTAGGCTGTAATAGTAGCAATGTCGTTCATATTATTTATAAATTGAAGAATGTCACATACGAGGTACAGACGTATCACTTTACTATCTACTTAATACGCATGAGGTGCATGTGTCTTCGTACGAATTGGAATATTCCTTCCTGGAAAGATTGACGGTCTCATTAGTCGCCAGGAATTCGAAGATACGTGAATCCGTCTTGATTCCTTATTTTCTTTTTCTTCTCAAATCTTTTGTGAATAAATTCAGTTCTTTTGTCATATCAAATTGAGAAATAAGTACTTTCCCATTTTTACGACGAATTTGCATTATAGTATGATCATTTTCTTCACGCGCGGTATGTAAGTACTTCTTTCATATCTATCTATCTTTATTGATCACGTTGTACTTTTTCTTTATCTTTATCTACTTGTGAGATCTCCACTGGCAATTGTAGGTGGTAAGGAACGAGTAGTGCCGTGGACATTTAACCGAGGGTAGGGTACAGTAGCTCTGTTGCAACGTCGCCTAATTTATGACGCCTTCAAGTGTGTCCGCAGGCACTTTTCCTACTCGTAACTCGCCTCTGGCCTCGCAATGATTTTGTTCAACGAGCATTTTCGACATTTAGGAATTTCGATTCCCTTATGTCTTGTACTATGTAAATATT
>NW_017153659.1:1821-3530 GCF_001652005.2 Ceratina calcarata
CACGAAATCTGGACTCTCGCGGTGTTGCCATTTTATTCTCAGCATGGCTATGTATTAAAGTAGGCTGTAATAGTAGCAATGCCGTTCATATTATTTATAAATTGGAGAATGTCACATACGAGGTACAGACGTATCACTTTACTATCTACTTAATACGCATGAGGTGCATGTGTCTTCGTACGAATTGGAATATTCCTTCCTGGAAAGATTGACGGTCTCATTAGTCGCCAGGAATTCGAAGATACGTGAATCCGTCTTGATTCCTTATTTTCTTTTTCTTCTCAAATCTTTTGTGAATAAATTCAGTTCTTTTTTCATATCAAATTGAGAAATAAGTACTTTCCCATTTTTACGACGAATTTGCATTATAGTATGATCATTTTCTTCACGCGCGGTATGTAAGTACTTCTTTCATATCTATCTATCTTTATTGATCACGTTGTACTTTTTCTTTATCTTTATCTACTTGTGAGATCTCCACTGGCAATTGTAGGTGGTAAGGAACGAGTAGTGCCGTGGACATTTAACCGAGGGTAGGGTACAGTAGCTCTGTTGCAACGTCGCCTAATTTATGACGCCTTCAAGTGTGTCCGCAGGCACTTTTCCTACTCGTAACTCGCCTCTGGCCTCGCAATGATTTTGTTCAACGAGCATTTTCGACATTTAGGAATTTCGATTCCCTTATGTCTTGTACTATGTAAATATTAAGCCTATTTACGAGAAAGATTGATGTATCAATTATTAAAAAACTAAATATCTATAGTCTCGTTCCGTCGTGTCGTTTTTAAAAACATGAGAGGCTCGTCGATCTAAAAAAATTTAATTTCGGTAGTTCAAAGAAATATGCATTCAAAAATAATGACTTTGGCCATGCATTGAATCAGACCTTTAAATTCGAGGTCGACTCTTTTGACCGTTTGACCGTCGATGCTCGACGAACTACGTTTACCTCACATCTGTTCGGTCACTTCGTCAAACGGTGCTTGAATTCATTAAAAGAAAAATGCCACCTTCCTATGTACATGTGAATTTTAGTTATAAATCTCAAATTCCACTAAATAGGCATTACAATGTTAAAAAAAATTCATATTTACGGATATATGTGGATTGCTCCAACTTATTATTTGATATAGAGCGTTCCTTATACTATAAAACAAAAGCGTAGTAGAAAAAAGCCCGCCACTATTTGATGTCTGAAGAATTATTAAAATAATACCAGCTTGTACCACTTTTATGTAAAATATACATATTAATATTCCCATTGAAATTTAGGGTGTATACATATTTGAATAAGCAAACAAATTTTAAGAATAGGATATTGAATAGTAAAAATTATTTATATTTTGCGAATAAAATATTTAAATAGAACAGGACGGGATTGGGATACTCGGTGAACTTCTCATGGATTTGACTCTTATCGAAGGAAGCCGCCTTTGCTCGGATGACGAAAAGTGATGTGTTCACTTAGCTGTCCCTCTCGAATAATGGCATCCGCCATGCACGTCTTACTAATTGTGCCCGTGTTGGATCTTTATCTGTTCCGGAGGTTTCGGAACAAAGCAGGTCAAAAAAACGATATGAAAAACATGCGAGAAGAATAGTGTAATGCCACAGTAAAAAATTTCAATTTCGGGGTGAGCAAAATCAGCTTCCTCCGATAGCAGACGGCAAAAAAATTATATGAAACAGAATGCAATTAATTGTTATAA
>NW_017153660.1:0-256 GCF_001652005.2 Ceratina calcarata
GTGATTTCAAGAGTTTAACAATTATTTTAAAAAATACACGCCTTACGTGACAGTTCCATAGCGCAGCCTCATTCATTCGCGGCGAGTTATTGGGCCGGTCGCGATTCGGTTCCGCGTTGCTTGGCCTCAGTACATAAACGGGCCTATCGCGAATTTGTCCAACCTGTGGACAGGGTCTCTCTTCATTTTCCCGGAACATCGGTCGAGCATATCCAGCAGCGTTTCTGCTGAATCGATGTTCTGTGCAAGGATTGCA
>NW_017153661.1:0-256 GCF_001652005.2 Ceratina calcarata
ATGCACACCACTTGTCCTTATAAGCCATGTCGATCTTGTTTGATGGTCCCTTGCCTCCGCAACAACTGCTAAACGTCCACGAGTTTCGAGAAATTATTTCCTTCCCTTCGATGACAAATACTGTCGTATCCGAATATATGGTAATATCGTCAACGTCAACTGCTTTCCTAAGCATGTCATCTCCAAATGCTCTCAAATCCCAAAGAGCAGCAGCAAATGGTGTTAGGCAACTCAAACACAATGGTTGATTAGTAAC
>NW_017153662.1:0-256 GCF_001652005.2 Ceratina calcarata
CCTAACAATTCGGAAGGCAATTGTCCACGTGACAATGCATCAGCTGGATTCTCTTTAGTGCTTATGTGTCGCCACTCTGCGGCGCGACCGACGTCCTGAATTTCAGCAACGCGGTTAGCTTCAAAGGTTTTTAAGACTAATGGGGATTTTTTGATCCATTGCAATACAATTGTAGAGTCGGACCAGAAGATAACGCGATCGGTCGAAAAGTCACAAGCAGTCCGTGCTTCTTGATAGAGTCGAACTAGTGTGAGGG
>NW_017153663.1:0-256 GCF_001652005.2 Ceratina calcarata
AGTGTTTTTCACACACAATCCTGTATTCCACAAAACTCCACTCAAATCCATTCAGAACATGATGACCAATGAGCAGAACGTGCAAACTCAGTTGCTACACCGATACTATAACTCACAGGTACAAAGTCAAGGAAAAGGAAAATAGGAATACAGGTAACTTGAATCAGATTGACATATCTTATTTAAAACAGGAAAATGCTCAATACCCTACAAGAATACACAGTCCAAAACCTACAAAAATTTTTTCACCCAGAAA
>NW_017153664.1:0-256 GCF_001652005.2 Ceratina calcarata
CGAGGGGAAAACAGAAAACCGGATCGCGTCCATCTCCCGACCCGTCCAAGCGACGCGATTCGGCTCCGGGATCGACAGGAGCGCAGCCGCTCAGATCACAAGCGATCGAACGACAAATAGAGTCATAGTGCGCCGCGGATAATTGCCACGTACGAACCGACCGCTGATCGCCGGATGCCCGTAGGAGGGGGGTTGTCCGCGCCAGAGTCCTGCAAGGGCCGAATGAACGGGCCGAGCCCCCTCCACACAGCAGTAA
>NW_017153665.1:0-256 GCF_001652005.2 Ceratina calcarata
AGGCTGAGAAGGCATGCGAGAGCATACAGCTAGGTGACTCATATACGAGAACATGGGAGGACACAGCGGAAGCCCTTCTGTACTCTCTAATCCCGGACGACGACTTGCAGGACTCACCGTAGCAAAGACACGTCCGCGAGGACGTAAAATCTGCACCAAACACCGAGGACACACTTCCATTCGAGTCAGCCGAAATTTACAATATAATTCGAAATCTGAAAAACAGGAAAGCTCTTGGCAAAGACCTGATCGAAAA
>NW_017153666.1:0-256 GCF_001652005.2 Ceratina calcarata
CGGGGCATGATGTATGCCACCGATACCCGAGGTCGGAAGGAAAAAGGGGGGGGGGTGGCATGAATCTGTCCCGTACTGGGCTTCACGTACGGAAGGGTTGCTCGATTTTCTTCCCACCCTATGATTAACGCTGGTGTTCCTACTTCTTTTATTTCCTCGTTTTCTCTTTTCAACCGACCGTTCACTTTTTTATGATAACGTATTCCGCTTACTTTTTGCTTCCTCACGAAGTGTAGCTTCATGTAATCACTGACAG
>NW_017153667.1:0-256 GCF_001652005.2 Ceratina calcarata
ACGAGGGCCTCCGCGTCTCCTTTCCACGAAAGCTATTTCGCCGCGATGCGACGTAGAAATCGAATATAGTTTATCTCTTTCTAATTAAGCTGTTTCAGAAAGAGTAACACCTTTAAGACTAGGATTTCATTCAGAAATGACGAATCAGTAGAAATGGACCTACGAAGAGGAGTTAAACAAAGGGACCCATTGCCGCCGCTCCTCTTCAACCTTAGCATCGATCAAATTTTTCGGATCATTCAAGAGACGATCGAGG
>NW_017153668.1:0-256 GCF_001652005.2 Ceratina calcarata
TTTTGAATTTTGTCCCCCTACGGGAAACTAACACATGCACGTGTAGCTGGCTCAAGTTCGTTGTTACTAGCTGTACACAATACATAAAACACACTTACCACTTATCTTAAAATTAACACTAATCTCTTCCCATATCTTCTCCTTTTTGACAACATTCATGTAATCCCTACTTTGAAGGTTGTACAACGCGGGATACTTCGCCACAGCTTCGATAAATTGTTCAGTTTGCTGACTCATAACTAATTTCACTGGATCA
>NW_017153669.1:0-256 GCF_001652005.2 Ceratina calcarata
TGGAGGCGGTCAGTCGATCAACAATTAGTTACCGAATAATCATTTAGTATCACCTCGGCCGTCAGGTCAGATCTGGAAGCAATCAGGTTTCCAATTCGATATTCCGAGTCAGATCGGTCAACATCCTGGGCTTAGGGTAGTTCTGTACCACTGGCAAACAGTTTGAATCAATCAGAGAGAATGAGAGAGGGAGTCCAGATGATTATTACTTAATCCTTTATAATATAACACTTGACATACTGCAATCTGATAGTTC
>NW_017153670.1:0-4629 GCF_001652005.2 Ceratina calcarata
GACCTTTCTTGTAGAGGACGACGAGATGTACAATTTCTGTATAAAATTTTTCCGCTAGCATTAATATTTAACGAGTTATTGACGAAAAACGACAAAACAGTTTTTTGCAAATTACTCGTTAAATATAGTCGCTAGCGGAAAATTTTTATACAGAAATTGTAGATCTCCTCGTTCTCTACAAGAAAGGTCCTATGCAATTTTCTTGTAGGTCCAACGGTTTGGGAGTTATTGGCCAAGAACGAAAATTTGGAAGAAATTGAAGGGGTACCCCTTGGAGAAGTCTCAGAAAAATCGAAAATTTTTTTTGTTGTTTATTATTAGCAATGTTCTTCCGACGTCTGATTTCTTTTTAAAAAATGCGTTTGTAAAGTGCATAAACTTTTGGGATTGACTGTATAGCCAATACATCCTTAACACATTGCGTACCGCTGACGAGTATTCTCGTCTTTCTCGCGCTATGTATTCCAGACCTTAAATATCCAAACACTGTCTTATCTACACCGAATGAAGCGATCTTAATGGTGGAAACCGTGCAGGTCAATTTGCGAAAACCTATAAAATTGCACGAACCCATAAGGTATTGCAATTACATTGTATTTTGGTCATTCGAATAGCCTTCGTCTTCAACTTCCTGACGCTTTTTGAAATGCCCTGCCTCAGAAAAAGGAAGGAAACCAACGAAATTGATACACTTGCGGAAGTACTTAACGATAATTTATTATAGATATTCCTAATGAGATCGAAGATGCGGATGACTGTTTTGACGATTCCGAAGACGATTCTACTAATTCTACTGATAATGAAATTATTTGAAATTATTAAGAAAGTGTAGGGTGGCGGTACTTTCAAGTGATTCCGATACTCAAGAAGATACTGATAATTGTTGGTCTGAAATTGACACATCACCACGCCTACAAATGTTTGAAGGTCATGCTGGGGTCACCACATTTCCGTCTCAGTGTGACTCTGTACTCTCTGTGACCAATCTCTTTTTTGGTGATGAATTGTTTGAGATGTCGTGCAAACAGTTGTCCAACTATCACGATCAAACCGCAATGAAACGCAAAACATCATATAAAACACTAAAGTGGTCTCCGGTTACGCAGAAGGACATGAAGAAATTCCTTGGCCTAATTATTCTGATGGGTCAAACAAGAAAAGATAACTTGAAAGGCTATTGGTCAACATATTCTTTGATAAGTACTCTTATACTTCCACAGATCTGTAGTTATGATGATTTAAATAACGTGCAGTTTGCCCAAAAACGTCCGGTCCCTCGCGTATGTCTTAGAAATTTCTATTCGCTACGCAATCTGTTAAAAAAGAAATAAAAATGTACTTGTAGCGAGACTCGATTTAACCAGTTAAGTGTGTTTGACGACTATATCCGTCATGGAAGAATGGCAGAATTTTGTGTTATGACGGCTATATCCGTGAATAAATTCATTCATTTTCTAAAACAAAGTCGTCTTTTTGACCCAATATTTCAACAGCGCCACTTACTCTGTGTTTGACGACTATATCCGTCATCGCTTGATTATCGCGACACACACTGGGGCGCACTTTGCAAAATGATCGACACAGTTAACTGGTTAAATATGACTATGAGATACCAGCTATCTACTAAGATGATAAGNTTACCCAAATAACGAGCTACCTTAACACTAGATTGCCCAAGGAAGTAATTTTTACTGCTTTTGGGCAAATGTACAAATAATAATGCATAAATTATTTTTTTTCCCAAGTGAAGTAAATTTTTTTTATTGTTAACATTAACTAATAACTTGTTGTATGACTGTAAATAATATAAAAAATATTAAAAATTAATTTTAGACAAATTTCTTTACACATTATTCTTTCACAATGCAGTCATTTTGACTGCTTTGGGCAATACAGGTATATACTAAGTTTCAGTCTTTCTAGTGTTAAGTTTCTGCGTACATGTATATTAAGTAATTATATACAGTTTGTACGCATATGTATCAAACCTATCTTGGCAGGTTTCCTATTTTCGTAGAACCATATCGTCCGTCGCGGTTGTTTGCATGGGGAGATAGTCATAAATTAGATACGCGCAACGTGAACGGGGATCAACGTTTTGAATGATAATCTCGATTTGTTATCGGAACACCGCCCAGTTCGCTCGTGGTGACGTTTATCACGCAACGTCCATATCTCGTTTTATTTGTTCTCACCGCCATCAGCGATGTGGTAGTAGGTAACTTTATCGAATAACCGAAGGACGGTTCGGAAAATATCTTTTTTTAGTCCATGTATACATACATACGTACATCGTTATACGACGTATACGTGCCTCGTAACGTGTGGAACATTCGCCACACACTTCGGGAATGAACAAGGGACACATAAATATGGAAGAGAATACACGTACATACGAACGTTTGTTTTTCGTTTAATTTTGTTCCAAAGTTCCACGGACATAATTTTTATCAGTCGAGAGGACTATGGAACCTATATCATCGTTTTCTAAAACGTGCATGATGCACCAAGTTCATTCTTGACAATCAAGATCGCTTGTGAAATTTTCCACTGACCCGGTGGATTCATCATTGTTCATACGTATTGGTAGTTATTATCACATAAGTGTGAGAGCGCCGTCGCTATCAGTCGGTTCCCCGTGCTCGTCGTCTAGCCACGGTGATACCATCTTGGCGCCCTGTCATTCGAAACCGTCTCGAGTTGACGTTCGTGAAGATGTATGGCGCGTTCTCGTTCGGACACAATAGTCTCTCGAATACCTCTGGCAGTCCCCGTTCCGTTTTATTTCCAACTGGTTCGAACATGTTGTTCCACAACAAATTCGCTCCTAGCAATTAACAGAGAATCGTATTACGTTTAAAACTGTTAAAATGTTTCTGGTTTTTTAATTCGCTATGAAATCATTGAACGACTCTTTTGACATTCTTCACCTACCTAATGCGTGACCCTTCTGACTGAAGTGAAAGCAATCGTACGTGACCAAAGCAGGGTCGATCGGCGGTGCTCGCTTCGGGTCTGCATTTGGTGCATTGAATAATTTAATAAATGGCTGCAACACTACTGTAAAATCCGGGGAATCATCGTATCTGAAATAGAAACGAACCTAGAAGACTTTTCTGTAGTTCTTCTAAACTACCTTCGACCCTTAGTCAGCACTTGACAAACAACGTCTCGCGAGTCGGCCATCTATTTCGGTATTTTATAAACAACGTACTTTCAGATATTTCAGTTCGAAGAGAGAAAATCAGCCGAAATGAGGGGNAAATAATAATTCAACAAAAATTGATCAGTTTTCGATTGGCTGTACATTGCAAGAAAAAAAGTTGGAAAGAAAATTTTTTTACTATTGTTAAGGTTATCTTCATTCTCTTAAATGGAACTTCGTATTTTTGACTTAACAGTATTATAGCCCGTATCAATGTAATTCAATGACCTAGATACCATGACCTTCGGATGACACTGAAGGCAAAGAAATTCAGTTAGTAAGTGAATGTAATTACGAGACTTAAAAATAAATACAGCGGCGGATTAAGACCAGTGGGGACCCTAAGGGGTAAAGATTTCGGCCTACTCCCCAAAAAAAATTTGGAGGAAGCTCTCATTATGTTACAAATATAAAAAAGAAAACTTTCTTTCCAACTTTTTTTATTGCAATGTATAGCCAATCGAAAACTGATCAACTTTTGTTGAAAATATTTTTTTATCAGATTATAGCAAGCATTTGAATAATCATGAAGAGTGTTACGTGGGACACCCTGTATATGCAAAGTAAATTGTGAAAAGTCTATATTACCTATGACTGGCACGAGATTGACTAATGTACGAGGTAGAGTAATTTTTAAAAAGTCCAACGTCCTCCGTAAGTGGAGAGCATAACGAAGGGGCGAGAACTGTGCGGGATTGTAACATTGCGCGGAACAAATATCGTTCGCCCCAAAAAAAATGGTAACGAGCTGCAGCAGATAAAAATATTTGACTCGTACGAGATCTCCTCCTATGTAAATACGTGTGCGTGTCTGTCTGCTGTATACATCTGTACCTTCCACTGGTTCTTCACGTTCATTTTTGGATCGCTCTTGATCCGCTGGACTAGAATCCGTGCTTGCTGCAGCGCGTCTTCCGTGGCCGCGACCGGGAAGGCCACGTTCAGTTTCGCTCTCGCCGAGATAAATTCGCCTGTGCCCGTCGAGTAGCCCATCAAATTCGGGTTGAACACCTAACGTAATTATTGTACACGTATACTCGTGTTCCCGAGAGTCTAGGACCGTTTCGCGCAGCTTGGAAGGTGGTGGGGATCGCAGCGAACTCTCTCCACATGGTTCAATATACACGGTAAAGCATTTAGATGCGCAGAACGATAAAAAACTGAACTGTGCCCGATCCTAGACTCTCGAGAACACGAGTATAGAATATAGGACGTGATCGACGCTGAGTCAGGATGAATTGTATGTTTCCTACATGTATACGTTCGAATTCTAAGAATGAAAGAAATAAAAAAATAGAAGGAATGTAAACAGCACTGTACAATCTTCCATTATTGTCAAATGTTGACCGTTCTTACTAGACACACAGAGAAAGGTGAAGGCGAGCGCGCCAATATAATAGATTTATAATAGTACATATGTACGC
>NW_017153670.1:7240-9705 GCF_001652005.2 Ceratina calcarata
TTCCTATACCTCGCAACTTAACGTTGCGGTCCTGTCTGTCCGTGCCGGCGGCGGCGCCGTTTCGGCGCTTTAAGCGCGTTTCCCACTGGCCGTCGACGCCGTTTCGGCGTTAACGTTAACTTGCAAGGTATAGGAAAGAGCGTGTAAAAGCTGAAACTTAACGTTGCGGCCCTGCCTGTCCGTGCCGGCGGCGGCGCCGAAATGGCGCCGCCAGCCAGTGGGAAACGCGCTTAAGACGTCTCACGATTTTTCAAGTATTTGCGATAATCTGACAAAATAATAATTCAACAAAAATTGATCAGTTTTCGATTGGCTGTACATTGCAAGAAAAAAAGTTGGAAAGAAAATTTTTTTACTATTGTTAAGGTTATCTTCATTCTCTTAAATGGAACTTCGTATTTTTGACTTAACAGTATTATAGCCCGTATCAATGTAATTCAATGACCTAGATACCATGACCTTCGGATGACACTGAAGGCAAAGAAATTCAGTTAGTAAGTGAATGTAATTACGAGACTTAAAAATAAATACAGCGGCGGATTAAGACCAGTGGGGACCCTAAGGGGTAAAGATTTCGGCCTACTCCCCAAAAAAAATTTGGAGGAAGCTCTCATTATGTTACAAATATAAAAAAGAAAACTTTCTTTCCAACTTTTTTTATTGCAATGTATAGCCAATCGAAAACTGATCAACTTTTGTTGAAAATATTTTTTTATCAGATTATAGCAAGCATTTGAATAATCATGAAGAGTGTTACGTGGGACACCCTGTATATGCAAAGTAAATTGTGAAAAGTCTATATTACCTATGACTGGCACGAGATTGACTAATGTACGAGGTAGAGTAATTTTTAAAAAGTCCAACGTCCTCCGTAAGTGGAGAGCATAACGAAGGGGCGAGAACTGTGCGGGATTGTAACATTGCGCGGAACAAATATCGTTCGCCCCAAAAAAAATGGTAACGAGCTGCAGCAGATAAAAATATTTGACTCGTACGAGATCTCCTCCTATGTAAATACGTGTGCGTGTCTGTCTGCTGTATACATCTGTACCTTCCACTGGTTCTTCACGTTCATTTTTGGATCGCTCTTGATCCGCTGGACTAGAATCCGTGCTTGCTGCAGCGCGTCTTCCGTGGCCGCGACCGGGAAGGCCACGTTCAGTTTCGCTCTCGCCGAGATAAATTCGCCTGTGCCCGTCGAGTAGCCCATCAAATTCGGGTTGAACACCTAACGTAATTATTGTACACGTATACTCGTGTTCCCGAGAGTCTAGGACCGTTTCGCGCAGCTTGGAAGGTGGTGGGGATCGCAGCGAACTCTCTCCACATGGTTCAATATACACGGTAAAGCATTTAGATGCGCAGAACGATAAAAAACTGAACTGTGCCCGATCCTAGACTCTCGAGAACACGAGTATAGAATATAGGACGTGATCGACGCTGAGTCAGGATGAATTGTATGTTTCCTACATGTATACGTTCGAATTCTAAGAATGAAAGAAATAAAAAAATAGAAGGAATGTAAACAGCACTGTACAATCTTCCATTATTGTCAAATGTTGACCGTTCTTACTAGACACACAGAGAAAGGTGAAGGCGAGCGCGCCAATATAATAGATTTATAATAGTACATATGTACGCAATGTACCTTTAACAAATTGGGGACGGTTAAGAACCGTCTCCAGTCACCTTGACCACCCACGCACCAGCTGACTCCACGTGCTTCTATGAACGTGCCTATGGCAAACTCCTCCAAAGCGCCACTTCCCGCGACCAACGAGTCCCCCAGACCGCCGACAATGTCTATGTCGCCGGGTCTTAGACGATGCACGCTGTCAGGTATCGTCGGTGACCTGAGAACACGAAACGAGACGATCAAAAATGTGTTTCAGCTGAAATTCAATGAACAAAGTTATTCGTTTATTCTTAATCGAATCTACAGAGAGTCTGTTTCATACGATACGTGGGACCTGTAGTGAAACGTGAATCGAAACTAATGTGTTCGAGTTTTTTTAACTGCTTCGAATGCCTGAATTACCTTTTAATTGGTTCCGATTCTGATTATTTTGATCATAAACTATTTCTTTCACATGATTCCACAAATAAAAATCGGGCGAATAAAGTAGACTCTGTCTAAGTACACGCGTACCGAACGAATTTTCAATCTTAATTTTCTCGAAAATGACGCCCCATATGAAAAAACTCTATTCCTTGTTTTCGATTAGACTTTATGTGAGGAATCATCCCCTTGCCAGTTGTACCACGATTTCGCAAAAAGAGTCTACTTTATTCGCCCGATTGTTATTTGTGAAGTCACGTGAAAGAAATAATTTATGCCCAAAATAATAAAAATCGGGACCAATTAAAAGATGATATCGTTCAAGCATTCGAAGCGGTTAAAAACTCGAACGCATTAGTTTCGGTTCACGCTTCATTAATTCGTCGAGCAAGAATTTGCCTACAAC
>NW_017153670.1:9757-20947 GCF_001652005.2 Ceratina calcarata
AACTAGGATAAATTAATTATTGAAATTTACGGCTAATTATTAATTAAAGTCGCGTACCTAACGAATTTTCAAATTCGATTTTATCGAAAATGGCACCCCGTATGAAAAAACTCTATTCCTTATTCTCGACTAGATTTTATGTGAGGAATCATCCCCTTGCCAGTTGTACCACAATTTCGCAAAAACCCTGTATGTTGTTGACTAGAGCAAGACATTATACCTTCCAAATTGGACGTTGCATGGGAACGGTGCATAATCGGGTACTCGGGGTTGATCTCTTCCGCCACTGTACCGGATCATCGGGTATGCGATTCCATTTTTGTCAAAATGCTCCTATAAAATAATTCTTTTTACATTTAAGTATTCACACTTTCACCAGGACAAACGATTAATGAAAGGGAATTCCAGGAAGGTGAGATCAGTTGTTTAAAAAACGTACCGCCACCACCACCCACGTTCAGACAAAATTTCGCTTCAGAATCTTTTGAAATGTTGCATTTGTATTGATAAAACAGAGGTGACCATCGACAATCGATAAAATCTGTTGTGATGAGATACAATATCGATTTATTGGGAGTACAAATTAGTTCGGTCCATTTTCAAAACATGGCGCTGGCTGTTGTGAATGTTTCATTGTGACGGCTGATTGTGACGACGGAAAACTCTATTTTTGACACTCCGGGCGCGAAATTCGGTTTCTCGTGCATGTTTAGCGGGCGCAAAATAGCACATTCCCGCCCTATGGCGGAAAAGACGGAAAATGATATAATTACAACTTCGATGGCTTTTGTTATCGATTAATTTCTCGCCCGGCGTGTCAAAAAATAGTATGTGCACCAGGGCGCAAAGGGCATTCTGTCACTCGTGTGAATTTGTCGCCCTCGCTTCGCTTGGGCGAAATTCACACTCGTGCCGGTGCTAGAATGCCCTATTTTGCGCCCTAGGTACACAATGTACTATTTTTAATCGCATTGTATGATTCATACACGGCATTGATAAAATTACTGAAGTAAAAGTAATTGCATATGATAGTTCATATAGGATTCAGGGTGTATAATAAAATAACAGAAAAGAGAGATGGTAAAATTCAATGTGAACGTTCAGAATTCCATTGCGCGATAACTCGAGGTATAGATTTAATCTGGGCGTGAAAGAAGATTGGAATGCGCGCGAGAATTTC
The DNA here is from genome assembly GCF_001652005.2 of Ceratina calcarata. Taxonomy (NCBI): domain Eukaryota; kingdom Metazoa; phylum Arthropoda; class Insecta; order Hymenoptera; family Apidae; genus Ceratina; species Ceratina calcarata. The sequence continues at coordinate 10,938 of NW_017153670.1, forward strand.
GTTAGATAGAAGGAATAACGAGACCGAGCCGAGATCGCGAGGTGTCTTAAAGGTAAACGGGCTGTTACATTAGGCTATGACTGTGACCCACTTTTGGGTCGGGCAAGTAGCTCATACATCGAAACGTAACGGTACCGAGATGCTTCGCCTTGGCTGACATCAATTCGTTCCTCGATAACGCCCGCTACATTACGTACTACCACCACAATTAGCATGCATCATTGCCGTCCAATCGATTCAAGATCATCCAATACCCGTTCACCGTGTTACAAACTTCACGTAACATTATTTTCCTAATTTATAAGAGTTAATAGTGAAAATAACATNACTCTATTTCCTGCCCTACAGCCGTAAAATAGAGATATATACACACTGATTCTAATTTGTTTTTATATACATATAGGGCAGGAAAACTTTACTTTCGGTCCACTTTATAGGCGTCGAAAATGGCCTTTTTTAGTCACGTGTTATAAAAAAAATATTTGGAAACGCTCAAGATATTTTACCGCACCCGCCATATTGTTCGAACATTGCTCCTTCTGATTACTGGTTGTTCCGACGAATGCAACACAATTTAGCAGGTCACCAGTTCACTTCTTTCGCAGAAATCGAAAATTGGCTCCTAACTTGGATCGCCTTAAAAAACCAGACATTTTCTCAAGATGGAATTCGAAAATTGCCTGAGAGATGGGAAAAAGTAGTAGCCAGTGATGAACAATACATAAATCTGTTCATTCATTCTGTTCTGAAATAAATACATTTTTGACCAGAAAAAAAAACGAACCGAACTAATTTGTACTGCCAATAGTTCAAAAATTATTTCTGGCAACTGACTCCGGATAAGGAAACGGTAAGAGGCTTCAATGGTTCACGGCGCGCAGGAACCAATGAAAATAAAGGTACCGGGCTTTCTCCGATTGCTCGGCATGCAAAAAGCGCCTCCATTCGATTTTACATAGTCGTTCTTCCGGTTCGACTATAAGATGCAGCTAACAACATGCGTGCTGGTACGTCAACACAGGTCACGTAGCGTTGTGCCGCGTTATCAGGGGCACCGATCGTGTCCGCAATGTTTAATCAGATCAGAATAATTGATATCTTGACAAATAAACGGATTAAAAGACGATAATTGTTGAATCAGCAAAGTATCAAAATATTGATCGAAAGGTGAAATTATGAAGTAATCAAGTGACTCCATTAACCCTTTGACATAGAAATAAAGCAGAATTTGATGCGTGCGAAAAATACTATTTAAATTCCATTACTAATTAATACTAATTCGTAGTCCCGAGAGTCTAGGACCGTTTCGCGCAGGTTGGAAGATAGTGGGGGTTGCAGCGAACTCCCTCCACAGGTTCAGTATACTTGGTAAAGCATTGAGATGTGCAGAACGGTCAAAAATTGAACTGTGCCCGGTCCTAGACTCTCGGGACCGTAAGTTTAGTTAAGTTCTTGACGCCTCGGAGACGTCAAAGTCTATAATGGGACGTGGAATGTATGACACCTCATGGGGTTGAAAAAATCAAAGAATCAGGTACTTGAATGATTAAATAAAATTCGTTTCACATGGACGACGCACAACATTAACTAGCTCACCCTTCCCGTTTGAAAGACGCTTCGCAACAGGTCCATAAAGGAACCAGCAGTTGCCACCGTCGGCAGCAGAATCAGGATCAAAAATGGCGACGACGACAACGATAACGACAGGTGCATCTCGTGACCGAGAGAATGAGAGTCGTAGGATTTAAGAATCGTTTTATTCCTTGAGTAAGCTCTCGTCCTTAGATTTTCGTTCTTCTACGTCACTTTCTCGTTCTTTCTTCGGTGGAAGCTGTATCGATCGGTCCGCGAATCCGAATCCACCTTCCTGACGAGAGCTCCCTTCGCGGTTGCTCGTCCTGACTCGTTGTGACATACGGGTTTTGCGACTACAAACTTTATCATACAGTTCCCCTATGCATGAGTCCTCTCGTTCAGTCTGATAGATATTCTGACTTCCCTGTTGCCTGTCCCAATCCTCGACGTTTGCATAAAATAATTTCTCAACGATACTTTTCTCCGATTTCTTGCTTTTTACGTATTCGTCGCCAGAAAACCAGCACAGGAAATTGTATTCGGCGAACGATTAAATGCTGGTGCTAATAATCATTTCTGATGCATACCGCGTACAACTTTCCATTATTGCCGAATGATCAAGTCCACGGACAATGGAATGGCAAATATTTGAATTTCGAATTGAAATCGAAATAGTACAATAACTTTCGCTGACGTTACTGTGAACCACGTTGGTTGTACGATACAGTTTTCAGATTAATAATTTTCTGATTCACATCATTTTTATAATAAGCAGCACAAATGTAAGTTTAATAAGGATAGATTTGTTCTCCAGTACTCGTCCTCTTCGACCATTCACAGGTCAGGAAAAAGGATTAAGGATGTATTGTCAGTTCCAAAAGTTTATGTACNGACAAAAGTTGTAGATCTCGTCGTCCTTTACAAGAAAGGTTCAAAGGTGCAATTTTTCCGTATGTTCAACGGTTTGGGAGTTATTGGTAAAAAACGAAAATTTCGTGAAATCTGAAGGTACCCTTGACAAAATCCCGGAAAAAGTGAAAATATTTTTTCTCAAAATATTGAAAAATGCTTAAAATGAAAGTTTTAAGTACTGCTATTACATCGTTTCAGTATATAGCCTATACATCCTTAAATATTCGTGGCAATTTGAATTTTGCAACACACAATTATTTTTATGTGATTTATAAAAAATGATTATTAATAATTGATGTTTCCTTTTAAATATTCATTGAACAGAGAAACATGTTAACTGTTAAAAATAAATCAGATCTATCTTTACTTACGTATCAACAAAACTATAAGTTACGCGGTCGACTTCTGCAAGGATTGAATTCTGTCTCATTGATATTCACCCAATATCATTCTTCATTTTTATTTTTTTTTTTACACGTTTAATTATTCGTCTGCACCGGTTTTTCACTGTCTAGTATTATCTGATCGATGATCTGATTTTCACGCAACTTCAAATCTTCACTACGAACTAATCATTCGTTTTTTACAGAATAAAACATAACAAGCGTGGCCATATTATATATAGCAAGTAGATCAGTTTTTAGGCACTCGGAAGAGCCTCTACTAGAGTACTAGCGGAAGATTGAACGGAACATGAATGAAGACGACCGAAGAAACACATACGCTGACGCACATCGATGGTCCCCCTCCCCCCGTACTTTCCAGCTGAAAGAAACACCCGAGTTCTTTTGTATTCTTGTACCGTATGTAGTAATCGTACGTGAGTAAGAGTGGCAAAGTTACAGCTTGTCCTGTGCCGATTTGTACTGTTCTTGTATGCACACAGTGATGCTACCGTGCAATCGAACGCGATTCGCGCGAACAAGTTCAAGTCGAGCGACCTTCATTTTCAGGATTCCTCGCATAAGACGAATTTTGTGTTTATTACCGAGTATTTTGCGTTATTAACGAGTATTGTGTTTATTATTTCGTCTTGAAGAGATATTCGATTCTGCGATGGACTCGATGAAATCGACTCATTGTAATTCATTTCAAATATAATTTTGATATCCTGACATCGTTCGTTACATCATATGCTGCATTACATAAAAGTGTAATAGCTACTTGTGGGTTTTCTAAAAAGGATTATGGGTCAAGTTCAACCACCTTTTTTTCCCTATTTCAATATTACGAAAGAACGCACGTCGCGTCGGGTCGTACATAATAACAGAGATTCACTTAATATTGTTGAGAATACACTGTTGAGTTCATTTCCTTTGAGGTGGAATAGCAGTTAGAATACATTATAGTAATACTAGGAGGAGACCGCTTCATATGCAAAAGCTCCAAGAGGCACTCCCCCTTCACAGTTGCTTCTCAAAAGTGTCAGCCCTGGCAGCGACTGTTCTGTCGCGGGGAACTTTATCACTCAGAGAAACTAGTATATTGTGTATCAAGGGCGTAAAGTGGGCTTTTTTAGACCGAGTGTGGAGTTTGCAACCACACGAGGTCAAAACACTACTTAGCCCTTGGAGCACACCATGTTTTTTGTAACGTATGGACATATTTTCGCGGTTTTTCGTTCAGCGGGACTGATGTGACTGCTCTTTGACACGACAACGACGCGCGAAGAATCTAACAAGGGGACTATCAAGGTCTGGGATTACGGATTTTGTTCAAACTTCGTACACTTGTAGTAGTCGACTAGGACAACATATAAGATAAAGGACGTAATACCTGGACACTTTTGAACATTTTTTTATAATGTTTTTTCTTTATCTTAGCAGATAGCTGGGATCTCATAGTCATATTTAAGAAAAAAAAACCTTTTGTAATATATGTAATTACAAATAATTACACCCTCTAAGTATTCCCCTAGTGCTTATATTGTAGAGGCACTCTGTTTAGTTAAGCTTAAGCTGTAAACATCCTTAGAATAAGTTACTATATTATATGTTTATTGTAAAAGGAACGTCTGGAAACCGGAAGTTAACGCTTATTTGAATAACGCGCATGAATGCAGAGATGAAAAGGCTTTTCATCTCTGAAAAGGCTTAATAAGGAAGGAAAAGGATTAATTTATTTCTTAATTATCACAGTACAAGCGAACACGTTTGCTCTGTCCGATCTCCAAGGCAAAGAATAATTTGACAAAGTAACGTCGCGATAAATTCAAAGCAGATAAATTAAAATCGCAGCAGTCGTACCAACTGCGAGGTTGATACCTAGAGCTAGGGACGTTGATGCCTAGAGCTAGGGACCTGTGGTCGAAGAGCCCACAATCCGCATATCCAAGCAAAAGTGGCACATCTAGTGGCAGAATTCAGAACTGCTCGATATTATACCTAAACAAAGGAACCTTAACGTTTTTAGTAACAGTTTGATAAATAAACATTGCATATTACTATAACTAATTTTTCAAATTTGAACTTGCCTCGCAACATTACATGACGTTAGTATAACTTAGAGAGGCAACGATAGTGCCCTCTACCGGGACTTGGATATGCGGATTGTGTCTCTGCTATATATGTATATGCATGTTCATGTTGAATGTTGATCTCAACATAAGATGGCTAATTTTCTTTAGTTTCGTTTACATCCTAATTCCATGGATTTCGGCTTATTAGTAAGCAAATGTGTAAACTCAGTGATCCCGCGGTTCGACACTACCGGTGGTGCTATTGCATGATACAGCTCGTCGAGAACTATATGAACGCGCTATGTCATCCGTTGTTACTGGTCGAAAGTGATCGCATACGCTTAATAATTAAAAGTTTCGGTGATTTCTTTCAAACGAACCCGCGCGACAGAGAGAGACCAACGTTTTAATCCTGTCTTGGTACATGTTTCAACGTGTTTTTCATGTACGCCATCTCATTTTCGAACTTATCTACTTACTGAAAATTGAAACGTAACGATTTCATCCAATTTAGAGCTTGCTCTGCCAACTAACTGCTACTTCTTTTTTTTTTATCACTCATCTACTATTTCCAGGCACAATGGTTGTTGAGAATGGTGAATCTTGCGTCCTAGAATGGACTGGGTATTCGAGATACGTTGCCGAGAAGTTCAGTAGTCTATTAGCGTGCCAAGCACTTGTCGACGTTACACTCGTCTGCAAGGAAGGAAGCTCCGTGCTCACAAGTTATAAAAACCAGAACTAGTTATATTTTTGAAAGATTTATGCTCTGAAATCTTGAAGGCCATGGTTCAATTCATGTATTGTGGAGAAACTAGAATTCCTCATCAGTTATTGTCACCAGTGTTAACTGCCACTAAAAAGACATTCAAGGTTTGTTAGATTCAAACAAATTTTACACATACATAATTACATTCTTATCTGTAATAATAATCAGTTACCATTGTCTTTTATTCACTGTATTCAGGTAAAAGAGCTGACAACCATGGTCGATGCCATGATGACCAGTAGGTTGAACGCAGGAAATCTTAAAGCAATCAAAAACATGGACAAAGAAGTTCTTGAATCGAAGATAACAGATTACATGTATGTAGAATGCAACAAGCTTCTTAAAGATGATAAGTGTTTTTGTAATGAAGATGATGGCGATAGCAACATTAGCAGCAGCAACAGCAATGATGTGAAGTCAAGTGAGAATATTTCGTTAGAATATAATGCGTCGAGCGATCCTGCTAACGAGGAATCAGAACACATGCCTTACGTAGAAGAGTCGCAAGATTCTGAGTCTAACGTAGAGGAAACTAACGCATTATTTTCAATAGCGAATTCAGCTGCGGAAAGAAGCAGAGATTCGAGCCAGTTGGTAGGCCAGAACGTAGGTAGTAAAAATGTACCGACGACGACGACAAACGGGTGCTCGAAAATAAATAACAAGACACCGTGTAACACGAACAATGATGATTCGAAGTCCGTGTTGTACGAACAATGCTGTGATCTTTCAGACGTCGACGAGACGTGTGACGAGAGTTCCGATATGTCACTATCTGCTGAATCTTGTCTTAAACAAATGGAAAGAGATTTTGCACGATACAAGTTCGAAGGTACCGATGTTCCTAGTAGTAAATTAGGAAAATTCGTTAAGGTTTATACGCACAAAAGACGCAAGTCTATAGATGAAATAAAAACTAAACTTACAGATGTGAATGTGAACGTGATTCATAGTCCGCTGTCGACCGATTGCATAGACTTATTAGATGAACCGTCCACTGATACCGATATACCGGTTACACTTTTAACCTCGCTAGATATCGAAAGTGCCGAGTATATCATAAGCTTAAGTACCGAAAATATTCAGTCGATAGTAGGAGCTACTCTGACTCGTGAACCTCGCGAGCCTTGTATGGTAAATACGCATAAGAAACTAAAAATTATTGAAAACGTTACAAACGAAGAAAGTAAGGAGGAAGAGGAGGAGGAGGAGGAGGAGTCGAGGAGAACGACGACAAAGAACACGGAGACTTCGAACTGTACAAAGCCGATATTACGAAGAAGCTCGCGACTAAACCAACAGGAAGTAGAAACAATTGTGAATAACAATGAAACGGATCCTAGTGAGAAATCGAATATTAAGAAATCGAATTCCTCGAACACGAGCACGGAAACGGAATTATGTATTAAGAAGAAACGTAATAAAATAAAAGATGCCGATCGTAAGGTTCCCGAGCAGCAACAGCAGCAGCAGCAGGCGAAGAAACCATTGAACCATCCCCGTAAAAATTCCAAGCTGATCGTTAAGAAGAATAAATGTACAAAAGAAAAGAACGAGCAAGCGATTAGAGAAGAGAATAAATTCAAGTACGATACATCGGAAAACAACTCGATCTTCGTTTCGCCTAAATTAAATACGATAGAGCACATAAGTCGCGCGTTGTGGGGCGACATGTCTGATTTTTCAGAAGACTGTAATATTCATTTCTTGGAATACAATACTCCGAATACAGAGATTCCGTTCGCTGTTGGTTTATTGCCTCTGCGTACTGCTTTGGAAAAGATGCAAGCAACACCGGATTATCAGCCACGCAAAACCCGTTCGTCGGTAGCTATAGCCGCGCCGGTAAGACAGCAGCAGGATATCGTAGGTAGTTTTAAAAAGAGACGATTGAATTCTTACATCGGTGATACAAAAGAAAACGCGAAAGCGGTCTGTCATATTCAAATTAGGACAGCACCGTCGCAGTATGTGCGAAACCGTAAGAAATATCTACCAACAGATATTAACAATACGTTAGAATCACCAATTATTATGAATAAGCATTGAGCAGCTTTTACGAATGCTATTACGATACTGAACACACCCATCTCCTGCTCTATTTAAAAGTGGACGTTAACGTTAAGATGATAGATATAAAAATAGTTTTGTTTATTACATTTTTACATTTATATAGATAAACAGCTGAATTTAGTACTTCATAACACTACTACTTACCCAGCCGTTCGATCGCAGTGTCACATGCATGGAATAAAGTTCTAACTTTTTCGTGTTTTTTTCGTTCACTGCAAGTGTATACGTACACCGACATCGATCATCCGTTCGCTGCACATAAATCGATTTCTGTGTGTGTGTAGACTAGAAAACTTTATTCTTCTTCTAGAATCATATATAGTTCATTTTTCTTCAAGAGTGGTTCGTTGATACAGGCTGATCCTCATACTCCCATCATTTAAAAGAACTAAAGGTGGTGCGATCTTCGTGTTCACTCGATAGAAAAGCAAAATAATAATAGAACGATTATTTACGTGCCCCACGAATTTGTCCAAACGAATGTCCATGATAAACTAAATTGTATATTTGTAATTTCACTTGTTCATGCTTATTGCATTCTATAACACATATGTATTTGTATAAGAAATATTTTACGCTAGTTTAATTTAGTATAGCGGCGGACAAGCGAAGAAAGAGAAACTGAAATTGATAATAACTCAGTGTAACGATTTGCACACTACAGAAGCAGTAACTGTTAAACTTTCAGCGGACTTTTAAACGTTTCTTAAGAATAATGAAACATATATTCTCTATACATGAGTCGAACTCAATGATATTTACATTCACCAGTACGATATTCGTTCCGTTTTACAGTATTTACTAACTACCGCAGTAAACAGTTGCTGCTATACGTATATACAATAATATAAATAGATTGCCCATTGCAATAATATACAAATATTTTTTACATAAATTTATGTATACATACATATTTATATAAATTGATAAATATATATTTTTTCCTACTAAACATTTACCATGTATATATACATATATGCATATAGAAGTTGTACGTGGCATCTACGACGACATTTCTATACTATCGATGAATCGTTAGGCTGCGGATTTTTCTGTGAAATAAAACATTTAAAAAATGAAATCTAGATCGAGATTCCTTCTGGGCTTCATAAATCTTGATTTCCTGAACGTATAATGTAAGTACAGTAAGTGAAGTACGCGTTATCATTTTATACTATACTAGAATACTATACGTATGTACATGGTACATGCTCCGTGCTATGTAATAAAATAATTTACAAAAATTCAAACTTCAAACAAAATGGTTCGGCAGATAAGGAGGCGAATGAATAATTTAAAGAATATAATCAGCACTGCATGTTAAACCAAATGACTGTCCTAATCAGGTTGAAACAACGTTAAACGGAAACTTGTTTAATGTTTTGTAAGCTATAAACTTTGTAGAATGTTCAAAATATCGCAGACTTTATTCCTCAAATACAACTTGTACGCTGTTGCACGTTCGGACGCTCGCAAAGAACTATGCCTGCTTTAACTCGTCGCTTTCCCAACGTCCTTTTTAAGGGGTTGAAAATACGTTGTGGCCTTATCGGCCTCGGTCATCTGGTTTCTATCAGGCAGGCCTCTTCCTACGCGGTTGAACTCTCGACTTCGTTTACAGTTTTGACGATCATGTGGTATATCATAACTCGTAAGATGTGCAAAATTTAAACAAATGGTTTGAACTTAAAGCGTCCCTTCTCCCCGTCGACACGTAACAACAGACACAGAGACAGGGACAGAAATAGGAACTAGGAAGAGGAAGCCGGCAAGCATATATATATCTACGGCTACATATATATGTAGGCGAGAACGTTACAAGTATAACGCGTCTACTTCCGATTTTCCGGACAATGGAATTTATAAAATGGAGATCGAGGTACGGAGAAGTGCGAATGAGTAGGACGGACGGACGTATGTTCGACGTACGTTTGGTGCCACGGAGAAGACAAACCCTCGACGACGAGGCCGATACAGCGCAGCTACAGTACAATCAATGAGCGCATATTGATCTCGACCCTTCACAGATTCTACGCACCTGCAGGGGCGGACCACTCTCGAGCATCGAACGTATACATATGTAGATAACGTTGCTCGGTTAAGATAAGAACAATCTATTCAAATGCGTATTGCGTACATGTACTACATGACATACATGCATCATACATATATTGTACTTGTTGAAAATTATCTTTCTCTCGAATTCATCACATAGTATACACA
>NW_017153670.1:21311-50324 GCF_001652005.2 Ceratina calcarata
TTTACCATGTATATATACATATATGCATATAGAAGTTGTACGTGGCATCTACGACGACATTTCTATACTATCGATGAATCGTTAGGCTGCGGATTTTTCTGTGAAATAAAACATTTAAAAAATGAAATCTAGATCGAGATTCCTTCTGGGCTTCATAAATCTTGATTTCCTGAACGTATAATGTAAGTACAGTAAGTGAAGTACGCGTTATCATTTTATACTATACTAGAATACTATACGTATGTACATGGTACATGCTCCGTGCTATGTAATAAAATAATTTACAAAAATTCAAACTTCAAACAAAATGGTTCGGCAGATAAGGAGGCGAATGAATAATTTAAAGAATATAATCAGCACTGCATGTTAAACCAAATGACTGTCCTAATCAGGTTGAAACAACGTTAAACGGAAACTTGTTTAATGTTTTGTAAGCTATAAACTTTGTAGAATGTTCAAAATATCGCAGACTTTATTCCTCAAATACAACTTGTACGCTGTTGCACGTTCGGACGCTCGCAAAGAACTATGCCTGCTTTAACTCGTCGCTTTCCCAACGTCCTTTTTAAGGGGTTGAAAATACGTTGTGGCCTTATCGGCCTCGGTCATCTGGTTTCTATCAGGCAGGCCTCTTCCTACGCGGTTGAACTCTCGACTTCGTTTACAGTTTTGACGATCATGTGGTATATCATAACTCGTAAGATGTGCAAAATTTAAACAAATGGTTTGAACTTAAAGCGTCCCTTCTCCCCGTCGACACGTAACAACAGACACAGAGACAGGGACAGAAATAGGAACTAGGAAGAGGAAGCCGGCAAGCATATATATATCTACGGCTACATATATATGTAGGCGAGAACGTTACAAGTATAACGCGTCTACTTCCGATTTTCCGGACAATGGAATTTATAAAATGGAGATCGAGGTACGGAGAAGTGCGAATGAGTAGGACGGACGGACGTATGTTCGACGTACGTTTGGTGCCACGGAGAAGACAAACCCTCGACGACGAGGCCGATACAGCGCAGCTACAGTACAATCAATGAGCGCATATTGATCTCGACCCTTCACAGATTCTACGCACCTGCAGGGGCGGACCACTCTCGAGCATCGAACGTATACATATGTAGATAACGTTGCTCGGTTAAGATAAGAACAATCTATTCAAATGCGTATTGCGTACATGTACTACATGACATACATGCATCATACATATATTGTACTTGTTGAAAATTATCTTTCTCTCGAATTCATCACATAGTATACACATACTAAACGCAGAGATACTTTTGTTTTTTCGATTAACATAAATAATAATATCGATATCGATGTCTCGTGGAGAGGCAATTTCAGTGTACGCGATCAGCAAACGCGAAAGAGGAGCGGCGCCTCGATTTGTACGTAAAATTGTTAATTACTTACTTAGGAAAAATTATGCCGTATATTCTATATTGCGTAAAATATGGCTGTTGCAGGCCTAAGGCATCGTAAAGAATTTCCTACATATACGCTAACACGAGCGCCGGAAGTTTGCGAAATGATTGCGGTAACGGATGTAAACTATAATCGTAAAATTCATCCATCGTTCACGGAAAATAGGAAATAAGAGATAGAGAGCTGTGACAAATTTTAGGTTCGTCGGATCGTATAACCCACAAAGCCTTATATAGCGTTTGAGCAGAAAAGCGGGAAAACGGTGTGTCGTGCATACGCGAACCACGAAAATTTTGTCCGGGCAACACGAAGTAAAACGCGAATGAATCGAAGACGAGATATCGCCGCGAGATTGCCGGGAAGACAGTCAGATGGCGGGTCGGTCGGTATCGCGGAAGCGAACAAAAGAACGGGATTGGTCGCTTCGAAAGTAGTGGCAGACATGTGTTTCGTTTCCCGCCTCGTCGTGGGTTGTTATTGTGTGGGGGCCCCGCCAGTCCGGTGAGTCCGGTGAGTGAGGAGTCGTCGAGTGTAGAGAGCATAGGGCCTAGACCAGAATCGAACCGCCGTTGGGTTGGCTCCTCGGTACGGTGGTGGCTCTGTCCGACGACTGGTGGTGTGACCGACCGTGGTCCGTCCGTCACATATTCCCGGTTTGAAAGCAAGGTTGCGACTAGTTGTTGCGACGCAGGAAGGTGTAGTGATCTGTGTACGGAGTTACAAACGGGTCTGCCGGCCATGGAGAAGCGGATAGCACTCGAAAAACGGGGAAGAAACTCCGGCGAAGTAAGCACGAATCCCGCATCTTTATTTTATCGCACCGCTTTTGCTCGGGAGACACGGGACGATTGCCACCGCGGGTTGTTGTGCGTGTTCGCTTGCTTGTTTCTCTATCGTCGTCGTCGTCGTCGTCGTTCTCGTGCTGTACAGGTTTCTCATGCGCGCGGGTAGTAGAGAGAATCGCGCTCGAGTTCCCTCGCGGCGCCTAGCCGATACCACGCAACGCACTCGTTCCGCGGCACGCCACTGGCTCCTCGAAGACGCACGAGAACTCGGATTTCTCGACGGTGACCGCGTGGCTCCGACGCGATTTATTGGACAAGCTAGACGTGTTCTCGATGCCGACACGAGTTGCTTGCCGAAGCCTGCTGCTGCCGCTGGACGAGAGAGTGGAACAGGCATGGCGTGGCTCTCTACGCGATTTTCCATTTCACGATTATCCCGACGCCGTGTTTCCTTCTGTCGCTTTCCACGCCGCGAGATTGACCATTTTAATCGGGATCTCGTGCGCCTCCTTTCTAGAAATCGCGGCCGCGAACATTCGAAGAAACCGGGGAACGGTTTCGAAACGATGCTCCCGGAATCAATCGTAAATCGAAAAAACTTGTTCGTTCGTTCGTCCGAGCGAATTTAACGTACAGTTGATCGCGACCGATAGTTTATCAACGTTTTCCAATACGCGAAGTCTCCCACGGAATTGTCGAGCTTTCGAGACCGAGTCTCCCTTATCGTATCGCGCAGATACGTTATTGGTAATAAGTACATTCATAGAGAAAAAGCACCGCGTGCAATCCGTTGTTAAACGCTCGATTTCGACTAGATCCAAATTTTATTCACTGTGAAACGTATGGTACTATCATTGTATTATATGTTACATCTCGCCGATACGTGATGTAATACACGTCGGTGGGGAATCAGTGTCGTTGGCATAGAAAGTAAAATGTGTTTAATCAATCGCCAGATATTGCCCCTTATAATGGCTGATTTTTTCGTGATGATAAGTGTTTAATTTACCTGGCTCCAGGTTTCGAAGAAACTAGTGTACGTTGTTCATACGCAGAAAGTTCCCAACGCGTACTCTGCTTTATTGTTTTCATCATCGTGCAATTTACCCTCTCGGTTTACCGTCGATAACCCGTCTACATCTTTGAGAAATACACCAAACGCGAGATATCCTGTGAAATAAACTATTTATTTTTTAAAATGCACCAAATAAAATTTTTGTTTATTGTTTACATTCGTTAAAAAACTAGCAGTTCTTCGTTGTGTTTTCTATACCTAATGACGTTATATTTTTTCGGTTAAAAAATCGTGTCATTGAGAATAAACAAAATATTTTATGAAACATTTCGTTTCGGAAAATTAATTTCAAAAGTGGACGAAGCTAAAAAAATTTTCGTGAATAATTGATTTATTATTATTATTGTTTGAAAAGGTCGTCATCGTACGCGAGTCGTGTGATCAAATTATAGCGTGGCGTGGCTGTCTCTAGGAGGCCTTCTCTTTAAACAACGTGCACCGTATGTGCGTACCAATTAACACAGGGCTCTGGCTATATCCCGAGCAGATCCGCTGTAAAATGAGTTTCGAGAACGATTAGTTTCGATCCGTTCAATTCATGGTGTTCGTAATTCGTTGATCTTCGATACAACGCAATAACCAAGTAGTAGGTACGTGCATATAAAAAGGCTTTGACAAGATGGTGCCCCTTTCGAGCGAGTTTCGAAACATATGCATCCACTGACAACAAATCACAATTCACACGCAACAACTGCCGTCTCGGGCATCGAGTATTATGTCAGAATTTGACTAGTCCTTTGACCGGGCTTTTTCGCACTCCAAATATTTCGAGCATGTACGTAGTGCTATATGTACTACGTTAAATTCATCCAAGGTCACAAGAGGAAGTTGAACTTGAAAAGAATTCGTATTTATTCGGTATCATATTTCTTTCGACGACTTACGTCGTTGATTGCACGTTCGTTATCTGCTGTTCAAGATCAGATTTTCGATCGTTCGATAGAAGATTTGAAAATTGAAATTACTAAACGGGAAAGCGTGAGTCTATTAATAACCGCGCGTAAAACGCGAAAAAGACAATTGATTAGGTCGAATCGTAGGACGTGTTTCATGCCACAATTCATTAACGATAAACCTTTTTTTACGCCGTTTACCTGCACGTAGTAAATATAATTGTTCTTGTGCGTGATTGGCTCGACTCGACGACGAACATTCATCTCATTAGAGACCGCGTCGCGTTTACTACGGCTGTGTAATCCGTTCTTTTTTCCCGGCTAAAATGTATTATGTAAATGGAGAAATTATCAGCGGGAAGAATTGTGCGTGCCATGAGGTGCTGCCATGAGATACGCGTGCAAGTGGACGTCGCCATTGTCTTTCGGCGCGCGCCTGTGTCTTGTTCACAGAGAGACAGAGATACATGTATCGACCAGCAGATATTTCTAGACCATCGTTTTAGAATGCCTCAGAACGGCGGTTTAAACTCCTTCTCAGTCCCGGTTTCGATGTATATCGTAAGAACGATGCCGAGAATCGTTCGGAGAAAGCATTTTCGTGTGTCTAGTCCGCGATCGTGTCTTATGGCGTCTTACTGACTGATCACTGCGCAGCCATCTTGGACGAGTCCACTCTGTCACCGACCGCGCGACACGTCTCTGCGTAATAAAAGCATCGAAATATGTAAACCGTTTATTCACGTTTTTACCTCGCGTTACGAATTTTATTGACGTTCGATTACGCAATACTCGGCACCGTCGTCGTCGTCGTCGTCGTCGTCGTCGTCTACATTCTTTCTCGACGTACGTAGTCAGTGATACAGTTATATGTGTATATATGTATGTACGCGTGGGCGTTTGCATCACGTTAACCACACTACCGACGACGTTGCGATGCAGTTTGCCAACCAGTGCCGTAGCTATCGCCTCGTGAACCGTTGAATAAATTAGGATCGCAAATTTAAACGACGAATCACTTTCCGCCTGAACGAAATCCATACCATTTATCGTCGTTATTCTTCGACAGTAAAAAAGTGAAAATATTTTTTGGTATATGAATATAAGAGCCTACGTTAAAAATTAAACTTTATTAAAACGATTCAGCGGAGGCGCAAAAATGACCATGTGTCCTAGTCAGGAGTTGACTAAAAAGTGTCTCTCCAACAGCCCTTCGTCCTCGTCGAGACCGCGAAGATCATATATCCCGTTATCGGTTTTTAAACAAACAGTTCGGGGCCCGAACGCCTAGGCATCCGGTCTCCATGATCTCGCGCCTTCCTAATTACGAGTCTACGTTCCATTCCTCTTACATTCGGCCTCCCTGTATTTATGTTTGTCCTCAAGCACGAACCCCGAATTGCCTAGCTCTTCTTGTTTTGCTGTAACAAATCGATCGAAAAGTACATCTGAGTAACAAGTCCAATGATTTACTTGACTCAACCAACATTGAACAACTTCCTGATAACAGTAGTAAGAATTCTTATCCTCTGTCGATACTTCCCTTGCTCTGCTTATCAACATTCGCCAAATTAACGCGTATCGCTTTTAATTTTTAGCAGCGCATGTCTCGAACGTTGATTGCTGAGATTACCAGGTTCGACGTCATCCAACATCAGAGACGTGACATTGTTCGACGTCTTCAAGCTCCGGTGTACGTCTTTGTTGATTTTAGTTTTCTTCGTTATATAGTAGCCAACAACTAACTGATGGGAATTCGGTAGCATCATGTAACAGCGGTTCATCACTGTTACCATGATATAGAGTTTGTTATTGTCCAATAGATCGCACAGTATTGGTCTGATATCTTCAACGTCTAATAGATCAAATATTAGTCTGACAATTAAATGATCATGGTAGTGGTCAACAACCGTCGTTTTCGCATTTGTTAAAGAATAATGGCCCACAACCAATTATTCTCTTCATAGTCCAATAGATCACATACTATGGACACAGTATCTTCAGCGTCCAATAGATTGCACACTATTGATCCGATATCTTCGTCGTCTGATAGATCGCATACTATCAGTCCGTCGACTAAATAATCGTGATAGTGTTCAAATACCAACTATCGTTTTCGTATTCGCTAAAGAATAATGGCCAACCACCAACTATTCCTTTCATCGTCCAATAGATCGCACACTATGGACCCAATATTTTTTAATAGTCTAATAGATCAAACACTATTAGCCTAACGTTACTTTTCATTCGACCGTGCTCTCTTTACCTTTCGTTATTAAGAAACGATTGCTCGATTATAGCGTTCATACTGGCTATTAGCACGTGGGGTTGCCACCACATTCAAAACATGCCGAATAGCGTATGTGTTACAGAACAATTCAAACGTTCTCGACGTAAATGCAGTGCCTCGATCGTTAATTATGTATACTGGTACCCCAAAAAGATGCGCTAAATTCAACAATATTTTCACCACACGTTTCGACTTACTATTCCTCACTGGTTCAATCACAGTGAATTTCATAAACGCATCAGCCAACACCAGTAAATACTTACTCTTTCGAATGCTAAGCCCAAAGGGTCCCACGTGGTCAACATGCACTGTGTGAAAAGGTATCGGTGTCTTTCCTATTGGGTGCAACATCCCTTTGTTTATGACCTGGCACTCGTCATCAAAAATGAACATTTCTTTAGATTTAGTGTGAGATTGGGCTCGCGCAATTTATCCAGAACAAGTTGCACGCGCTGTACCCCTTCCTGGACAGTAGTTGACGGAATAGATATACCATCGATGTACGGAAACGCCACGGTATTTCTCAAAAGTCCTAATATGTTGTTAACGAGTCTTTGAAAGGTTGACAGCGCATTGGTAAGAGCAAAGAACATTCTCAAAAATTTATAATGCCCGCCAGGGGTAACAATCCGTTACGGAGTAACAAATGCTCTCTTCTCTACTGATTCTTCGCTCATTGGTATCTGATAATAATCTGATGCTAAATCCAATCTGGTTCTCAATCAAAAATAACGGATATCAATCCTTTATGGTTATCGCGTTCAACCGTCGATAATCTACACACACTTGATAGTTGCCTGTCTTCTTCTTTACCAGAATAATCGGAGTTGCATACGGCAATATCACTTTTGAGCAATTCCACAGTTATTCTTCGTGTGTTATATATCGTTATATTCGATGCACTATAACCTATATATATATAGGTAATTTGCATTTCGACTGAATCAGTTTTCCCCAATGTTTTCATCGACGTCGTAGTCCGATCTGTATAAGATTTCAATAGTTCCAAACACCGATCTTTGTTCTCAACTCCGACATCCCCGAAAACTACCTGATCAAAGTCTGGTGCCTCTTTGACTATAAATTTCTGTTCTGTCCGCTTGCGCATCTTCAATTCACCAATTGTGACACTATCTTGTCGCTTTATGAGCATTATATGTGCCTCATCCAGGAAATCGCGTCCAATTTACATCATAATTCATCGCATTGGAATCAACTTTGATTGCACATATCTTCTTGATATGACACTCTTATGATATGACTTATCTTGATATTGACCTCGGCGTACAAATCACTATTCGTGTCCGCTCCCGTAAACTCTCGCAGCGTTGTTTTTATCCTTAACGATCTGGACTTTTAATTTAATTACCACTGTTCGCTGAATTAACGTACTCCCGGTATCCACGAGACATGTGCCCATTTATCATAGCCGGTAAGAAATACACGTTGATTGAACTCACCCTTATTACATTGATTTATCTGACTTGGTCACAGAATTTGTCCATGTGTCCCTGTTTGTGGCACGTCCGACAAATAGCAGACTCCTTGACACATTTGCTCGAAAAATGTCCAATTTTACCGCAGTTAAAGCATGTGATCAAGAGTCGTTGCTGTCCTTCTTGGAACTTCTGCTGTACAGGTTTTGCCGTCGATGTTGAAGCTGCTTCGTATAACCACCTGATCCACGATGAGCCTGACGATTAGCTGTCGTCTTAGTACTCTCAACCCATGGCATTGCTCCCATCTCGTTCATTACGGCATACAACTCGTTGATATTCTCATATCGATTCGAGCGGGTCACCCTTTTGATATTTTCGTCCCCGACGCCGCCAGTAACCGCATCTTCCATGAATGCGTCCGGAATATAGATATATGGTATACAAAAACCAATCCTTTATTTAACACTTCCTCAGGAAGTTTATATAAAAGATATCTTAACTTATAAAGGAAGTTTACTCCTATGGAATCATGCTTCGGAGAAAGTATTGAATAGACATAAACACATCTCCATGCCGTATTCTAAATAAGCGATAACGGCTATGGGAGATGGACCTCTTGAGCATGAGGAATAGGGGCTGTTCCGTTCAGTGTGAATTCGACAGCTTAAGAGTGAACATATTAAACCTTATAACATTCTTTGCACTAAAGTTACTATACCTATTTCCCATTAAAACCAACACGGAATATCTATTTTCAGCGCCCGTAATTTCGACAGTTTTTCGAAACAATCTCCCAATTTCTGTCCAAGACTCGTTAAATACGTTGCCGCTTCTTTTAATAACCGTGCGAACGGTCGTTTAAATTGTTGCATGAGCGCCATCTTCATCGACTTCCACATCGGGTATCGGGTCCTTCATCTCCTCGTCGAACACACGACGTATCCTTTTAAACTTTTTGCAATCGGTATCAAAATGCGATCATCATTCCACAAGTATCGTCGCGCAAGTTGATCCACTTGACGCATCCATTGGTTCATAACCGCATGATCTCGCGACGGATCGAATCCTAGGCATTGTGAATTCGTGTCCAACGGACCTCGCCTGCGTGCTTCTCAATTCGTCGCTCGCAAATCTTCCTCCAATGAACTATCCGAGAAGCATTCCCGACGATTCGAATCTCTACGGAATTCGGTTCTTTCACGCGACCGTGATCGACTACTTAACCGTTGTCCTCGATCACCGACTGTCGCACGATCCCGCGAATAATCTCGACGCCGCTCACGCGACGACTCCGACGATCCGCACTTGAGCGTTCCTGTCCACACTCACGCGATCGATCGCGACCACGATCACTTTTTCGGGCGCCTTTCCAGTTATGCGAATCGTCTCGCGAACGGCCACACGATTTTGCCCGAATTCTCCCGCCAGATCGATCTTCCGATTGTTCACGTCCTGGCGTTCGACCCCGTACACATTCACGCGAGCGTCGATGTGATTTACCATTCTTCCAAACTATAATTCACAATTCACAACACGATATGCGTAAAAACGTCTAAGAAAATCGCATAAAAACGTCCAGGAAAATTGCGTTCGTTCACGAACAAATACGTGATGTATCCCACTTCTGAAAAGAACCTACGTTTCAGGAAACTACGTCTTAAAAATCAAACTTTATTAAAACGGTTCAGCGGAGACACAAAAATGACGATATGTGTCCTAGTCAGGAGTTGACTAAAAAATGCCTCTCCAACAGCCGTTCATCCTGTCGGAGACTGCGTCCTGTTCCATGACTTCATCAACCGAGAAGACCACTAGCATTCCGTTATCGGTTTTTAAACAAACAGTTCGGGCGAACCGAAAGCCTGAGCTTCTGATCTTCATCATCTCGCTATCCTATCATCCTAATTACGAGTTCACGTTCCATTCCCCTTACATGGAAGTACAGATTTTTATTCGTATGATATTTTATGCATAGAATTTATTCTGAATTTTTTCAGTTTTCAATCGAAAATATATATTTGATAATTATTTGTGTGTGGGGGAGGGTGAAACTTTGTGTACATGTTGCCGTTTATTTATTTCCTGATCATCTTGTGTCTGTCATTGATCCGCTCCTATAAGCCACAACACTCGGTAAATGCTTCTTTCTTCCACTGAGGTGTGTGCGTGTGTGTGCATGCGCGCGCGCGTGTGCGTGATCAGTGCACGGTCGGAATGTCGGCCAGTGAATCTAATTGTAAGATAAGGATATGCGCGCGCAACAAACCCGAAGGCAGTTCACGTGAAAGCAGTTGGCCGTTGCTAAAATTTGATACGCGTTCATCTAATAAGTAAATTACACGAACGCCTCGTGCATTTGTGATGCTAACAGTAGTAGTGTCAACAATTGAATTTCAGATGCCTTGATAGGTTTGCCAAATATGCAGAAACTTTTCTTCACAACGATGAAAAATTAGCCGAAAATCAGTTTTTTTTCTTTGTCAGCCAAAATTATTTGAAATATTATACAGTAAGGAAAATGGAGTTGGATGGACCAGTACGAATAATGTTGACTCGCGTTGGAACGATTCCGGTCGATGTTAAACCTTTCTGAGGCTACGCACCAGTCGCGTGCCGCAGTCAGTACTTATTATCGTTTACCGGCTTTCCTGATGCCGCTAAACAAGACGCGTCATCTACTCTACTACCATCCACTCTGTATCCCGCTCACCCTCTCACACTTCTCGTACCCACTACCACCACCACCACCACCTATATCTCCTGTCGCCTTTCTCTCTCTCTCTCTCTCTCTCTCTCTCCGCCTTTCTCTTTCTCCGATCAATAAAATAGCCCACCTCCCGCGAAAGCTTATCGTTCGTTTGAATTTCAGCAACTATCAGGTTCTTGATGATTCCTGATGTTTCGATCAAATAATTAAACAACAATTTATTGTATGTCTTTATGTATGTATTTATTACTAATTGTAGTATAGGTTTACCTTTACCGTTTCGTATATTGTCCTTACTTTTCTCATAATAAATATAATGTACAATTTTTATTCAGAATTTGTTAATTGTCTTTTTCACGTATTATATATTTTCTTCTCTTTTGTACAGATCAAGGAACTCGTTCTTGACAATTGTCGGAGTACGCATATAGATGGTCTGACAGATGAATTTGTTGCATTGGAGTCGTTAAGTCTCATTAATGTGGGTCTTACCAGTCTAAAAGGCTTCCCAAAATTATCAAGTCTTAAAAAGGTAATTGAGAATACTAATAAGTGTATATCAGTTTCTTGATTTCGATTAGAACGTGTAGAACTAATGTAAAGCGGTTCTTATCTGTTACAGTTGGAACTTAGTGACAACAGAATTTCTGGCGGTTTGAACCTCCTTCAGTCAAGCCAGAAATTAACTCATCTTAATCTTAGTGGGAACAAGATCAAAGATCTCGAGACACTTCAACCCTTAGTAAGTTCTGTTATTGTTAAAATAATAGAGATAATTGATTATAGACTTTATGAATTTATTAGAAGATTGAATGTACAGATTGAGAGTGTGAAGAATGCATGTGATTTATTAAAATGCTTGGGTATGAAATGTGCTTCTCGTGCGCATCACAGTGATCAAGGGATAACGCCATAAAAATAGATTTTTCTCTGGGTTGGAGACTGGCATTACACTACCCCTTGATCTCTCGATACGGGAACGGAATTTCTATTTGTCAGTAGATGGTATTTCATTTTCTGCGAATCGGCGAATTTAACAAACAAAATTAATTGTGGCTTGCAGAAGGAGTTTAAGAACTTAAAGAATCTGGATCTTTTTAACAATGAGGTGACAAATGTGGACAATTATAGGGAGAAAGTCTTCAGCCTTATTCCCAGTCTTCGATGTCTTGATGGGTATGTACACAAAAATTGAAGAAATATAAAGGCAAATGTTTCATTAATGTTCTTACGAAAACTAATCGTACATGTAATCACGTACGTGTGTCTGTATGTGTGTTGTACGATAGATTTGACACGGACGATTGTGAAGTCGACGACAGTGAAGGCGAAGATGACGAAGTAAATGGAAATGAAGATGGTGACGGTGATGCCAATGAAGAAGACAGCGAGGAAGGTTAGTAGATAGGAATTGTATTAAATCCGAATTATTTATTCGCATCTCGCTGTATAAAGGTGGACCGCTCGTTTCCAGGCATGCAATCTGCCTGCATTGAAATTGAATCGCTTTGTTTCTATGAAATTTTTATTTGAAACGTTAGTTTCAGACGAAGAAGACGATGAAGATTTCGACGATGGTGGTGTAGGTTTAGCAACTGTGTACAAGGTTGATTTAGAAGTAAGTATATCATTAATAGGATCATTATTTCCAATTTGATGGCTATCGTTTTTTTCCTGAGTTCTAACATACTCGTGTTCTCTACACACATGATGATAATGATGTTACAGGATGACAGTGACGAGGAGGATTTCCTCTGCGACGAAGAGGAGGAGGAGGAAGAGGAGGAGGAGGAGGAGGAAGACGAAAATGAAGATGACGAGCAAGAGGAAGAAGCAGGTAAATAAAAATCTTAATCCAACGTAGGTAACGTGACTTCTTTTAAACAACTGCCATAATTTGACGCTAAAATTTGTTTAAAAAATGGCATTCGAAAACAGAATATGAATCATTCCCTTAAGGTTGTTAAATACTGGCGACTATAACTGGCAAACGATTTTCGAATTCGAATTATTTAATCATAATTCCGATTCAAATCCTAGTATTTTTCGTAGTCAAAATCAAATCAGAGAAAATAGTTTACTTGGAAGTCGTACAATAACTTCACTTTACGCGGAGATTACATGTCGTCAGAAGATAAGAACCTTGATCGGAAATTGGATGAATCGGATTTTGATTAATGCTGACCACCAAGAGTAATCCAAATAATTTTGCATGACATATAGAATCGTCTCCCGCTCGAGGTAAGAAGAGAAAACATGAAGACGGAGATTCTGGGAACTAGAACCGCACTAAAAAGAGCTGGTTTCTTTCTTCATACTGTTGAATGAGTGTAAAATTCGTATATAAATAATAACAATAATTGAGACGCCGAGTGAACATCTGGGAATCAAACTAATTGACCGCGACCAATGACAGAGACTACAGTTAGTGGTGTGTGAATTTATCAGTAAATCTGATTGACTGACTGACTGAGGAATTGTCTGTGGAACAACAGGAACGATTGATTACCATTGCGAGAGGAGGGAGAAGAGCAACGTGAATGAGAAACGTGAAAAGAGGATAATGATGGCATAAAATAGGACTGCATTCCAGCTGGGCGCAGCGCGTTTTAGTTATACTAACGATATTTTATATAGAGTATATAGTTAGAGTATTTAGCGGTGTTGCATAGAGAGAGAGAGAGAGAGAGAGAGAGAGAGAGAGTGAGAGAGAGTGAGAGTGAGCGAGCGAGCGAGCAAGCGAGCGAAAGATTGGATATCGATGGGAAGTGGAAATAGAGAAAACAGAGGAGGGGTAACATAGTGTGTGGTGTGGTGGAGTTTTACACTTGAAAAGGAGCATATTTGTCTGTTAGCTCCAGTCGGCCAAAGGCTGGTCACGCTGGAATGCAGTCATCGTTAATCAGTACTAAGGTTACATAAGTTACATTTTAAATACATTATTATTGTACCATGATGATAAGTATAGAGTAAATAAGGAACAACTTTTGTACAGGTTTACACCATACATCGAGGTGCCGATTACGCCTCTGTGATTTTTGGGACAGAAAATAAAGAGAAATATATGTCGCTCATACATTGAGCTTATGTATATCTACGAAAGACGTATTAAGATAGGAATTCGTAATCGTAAGAAATGAGCAAGTGAAGAAGGTATGAACGTTTCGTTTATTACAGAGAGTAATAGTCTTTTCGAGATGTGCTGCTGCAGGCTGTTTCTCACAAACACGGCTGGTTAGATGACCAGCTAAATAGCTCTTAGAAAAAAATAAGTTACATAATTTCGAGAAGTGCGTACAGTGCTGTAACCATTTTCTCAATATCTGGTTTCATATGTTACTGGCAGTGACATGAAAATCACTTTTACTATCATTTTTTTTCTAGATGTAATTCGTAACTGTTATGTCAGAATTGGCCTCGGATTTGTGTGGAAAGTGAAAAATATGAAATTTTCCGTATGTAAAAGTTATATAAAAAGATAGTTTATTTCTTTCCATCTACGATGAATAATTTTCGAGTTGCTTGATGAAGCTAGAGTTTGACGACGAGAATCAGCCTGTATAAACGAGAGCAACAAGTTTTAGTTCGATTCAGTTTTTTTTTCTTTTCTTTTGTCTCTCTTTTTCTTTTTATTTTTTCTGGACAATGATTCGATGAACTTTGCCATTTCGCGAGGAGTCGTAGTTTCAAACGTTTTCCGAGCTCGTAACAGTAGAATGTTGAAAAGGTAATGTAACAATCAACACTGCTTCATGACTTCAAGTCATTTTTAAGTTTCAAAACGTGTATGTACAATGATGGCAATGGCAATACGCCAGACGTAACATGGCTGTTAAGGTAATGCTGTTATTTACTCTCGGGTATTACATGTGCTACGTGTGTGTTACGCTCTAATCTAATACGAATTCGTTTTATTAGACATCGATTATCGTAGTATCTTCCCGCCTGAAATTGCAGGTGTTCTCAGCTATCGTAATTAACTTAAACGTATTTTCATTTCAACATCATTATCGAATCATCACGGTTTTTTACGATGATAATAGAATTAATTACTTGTTGAATAGCACACATCGCTTGTACACAAATATAAAAATATTTGAAACATGATGCAGGAGATAAATCAAAATTGGTGTACCTTTAATTTCTGTCTCTGAAGTTACCATAAGCGCTGAAACATCTCGCGATGATTCAACCGTGAAATTAATGGGTAATCATCATCATTAATATTATTATTAATATTAAATTACGATTATGATTTAAATAAAGATGAAATGTAACAAATATTTACACTTGCGCTTTCGCACTTTTGAATTGTATTGTAAAATGAGGAAAGATGGAACGTGGAGACGGGAAAATTTAGATTAGAGTAGAGAAAATCTGGAGACACAGGCGCAAAAATAAAACGGATGGGTCAGAGACGATGTAGTAGTTAATGGTGGTGGTGAGACTGTGTATCGCTGGACGGACTAGCCAGTTAACTACGTGATCGTGGGATGGATGGGAGTGAGAATAGCGGCGAGTGAGAGTGTACGCGAGGATCGGTTTTATAAGAAAATGATACAAAAATAAATAAGAATAAAATTATGGTAAAGTCGAGGATCCTGGCGCCTTCTCCTGGTCGCCAGTTTGGTTATGGCCTTATCCAATTTTTCCAAGACTAAAGCAAATTTATATTAGGTACATGTACAGGTCCAAATCTGTAAATTTCCAATCTGCAATTTGTAATTGCGGTTCGCGCGGATGCTCGTAGTAGATTCGTGAAAGAAGGGAGAGAAGATTATGAAGAACAAGGCGACGAACAAGAAGAAAAAGTAGTTGAATGATGAATAATTAATTAAAATGAAATTAAGATTATAAATAATTGAGAATGTGTTCCGCGCGTCCCGCAACTCACACACATACACTTTTGTCAATTGCGATTTTGGATAGACCATTTACGTAAGGGAATCTATCGTCCTTCTCTATTATCAAATCTATTACATCTCTGTATTGTCTGTCTGTTCCGTTCCGTTAAAGTGGATTTTTATCATAACGTTTGTTTCGATTTCGAGCAATTCTCATCACAAAATAAGAAGAAATAATTTATTAATAAAATCATTTACAAATCAACGATGTTCTGTGATTTATACTTGAAATATCGACTATTCAATTCCTATGCATTACATTTACTACTACTACTACTACTACTACTACTACTACTACTACTACTACTACTACTACTACTACTATTACTACTACTACTACTACTGCTACATATCAATTCATTTTCTCAAGTATTTCAACTGTTCATCATAATTTACATCTTAAGTTTGCTAAGCACGCCACAAATGTATTAATTATAAGTTCTCACCCGTTTTTATAGTTGTAATTAATTAAACACTGTACTAGCTAATTGCATTATTGTGTTAAATATAATTAATTAATACTAGGTTGGTCCACATGAAATATCGTTTTCTTTGCGAACGTAACAAGGTAACAACGCCGCATGTATAACAGTAACAACAGCAGATGTTTCTCTATGGCCGGCAGACATCATATCGTATAAAAATTTAATTTTAAGTCATCAGTTTACATTATTTTCATTCATCATATTTTTAACTTTAGCGGTGCTGCCACTAAAGGTCGAGAAGCAATCGAGAAGAAGGATCTATTCATTTGCGCATGCGTCTAGTAAACGTGCACACGAGCGTAGTGTAGTAGCAGTGTTGGGCACATTGTGGAATTTTTGAGGCGTGCACACTACATATGACAACCGGTAGCCTAGTGACGTACTTATTTTTTCTAATTAAAGGTATCATTAGATTCCAAGTGTGCAAAAGCATTCTTGGAAATCATGACGCTTTTTTTTAAAATAATCTTGAAAATAAAATATGTTATCTGGCTGCATATTATTTGAAATCATTTGTTTAGTTTATTTGGACGTACAATTTTCTCTATTTGATTGATTATTTAGAAATAAGTTTGCATTCTGTTTCTTTAGTAAATGAAATATTTTTCAAAATCGAATTTCAAATACTTTCTAATTCTGCATACGAGGTCAAGAGTTGAGTATCATTAGATTCCAAGTGTGCAAAAGCATTCTTGGAAATCATGACGCTTTTTTTTAAAATAATCTTGAAAATAAAATATGTTATCTGGCTGCATATTATTTGAAATCATTTGTTTAGTTTATTTGGACGTACAATTTTCTCTATTTGATTGATTATTTAGAAATAAGTTTGCATTCTGTTTCTTTAGTAAATGAAATATTTTTCAAAATCGAATTTCAAATACTTTCTAATTCTGCATACGAGGTCAAGAGTTGCATAAATCGAATAGGTCAGGAGTGGCGTAAATCGAATGAGTTTATTATGAAAATAAGAAGTATTAATAACTCTTATTTTTTGTCATTAAATCAATTTATACGTGCGTCATACAGATTCCTGTTAGCGCTCAATTCGATCGAATGTTGAACAAATGCTTGAACATTATGCACGGGTATGCGGTCACGTGGCATCCCTAGCTGTTACGTCACTCGCGCATGCTTTTAAACGCCTAGTTACAAAAAATCTCACGATGTGCTCAACACTTGCGTAGTAGTGGCGTAGTTGGTACTTTCGCAGTTTCCTCGCGGTGTCGACTCGTCAGAGTGTTCACATTTCAACCGTGTTCAGTGTTTCTTTGCGCTTCGCTCGTGCGTCATCGTGCGTTTCGGTCGTGTGACTCGGTTCGTTGGGGACACGGAGAGAGGAAACCAGAGGCAAGGCCGGCTCGCGAGTTAAATTTCCAGTGTGCTACGCGGATTGACCATCATCACTGTACTTTCGAATATCGTGAAGAAAATGGCTGAAAGCAAGGGTGCGATGATCGCGAAGTCGGTGCAAAAACACGCAGGCAGAGCGAAGGAGAAGGTAAGTGGTGGTGGTTGCTGGCCACGGTTACTCGTACATGTCTGTCTTTGCTGTACGTAACAGGTTTCTTCGAGGATTTAATCACTCGATCGGTTTCGGTTTCGCATTCAGAGTGTAAACCTTAATTCTCTCTTCCGGTAATCTGTACTTGAATCAATCGACTCGATCTTCAAATATTTTAACGCGTCGTTTCTCATAAGCCTGCGAATAATTTGCACTAACAAGTATCACGGTTAGACATTTGTGTGTGTCTGTATGTGTACGTCCGTTCGTCTGTTCGAAACGAGTTTCTCTTCGAAGAGTATGTCAGTCGCTCGATCGGTTTCGAATGGACCCAACCTCGTTATTCTCGATCGGTACCTATATACTTGTTTCTTAATTACGTTAATGCGTCGATTCATTTTCATAACCCAGCATATGATTTGCTGCCACGAACCGATATACGTAACACGTTTGACATTTCACGGCTGAGGGACTACACGACGGCGTAGGCGCGCATCCTTGTTTTTATCTGATTCAATATTTAGCAAACAGTGCCGGCGGCGAGGGATGCGTTAAGTTTTTCAGAGGTGACTTATGCAACCGGCTGCAAAACATGTACCAGTCGCGTACTTCCATTTCGAAAATGACTGAATTATGCAACTCCTGGGCCTGGTTCAGCGTAGTAATGCATACATACGCTCGCGCGCGCACTGGTGCACCTTCAACGCCAGTCGCCGCACGCACTCCCAACTCCCGAGCCGGAGAGTGAGGTCGCGAGCGAAATAATTGTAAACCGGGTGGATGTAGACGATGTAGACTGTCACGTGAAACGAATACGTATTTCAATGTCTATATCGACAAGAAATGTTTGCGTTCTCAGATCCGCGAATCGCGAACTCCTTTGAATAAATTTAACCTGCGTAATTCTGTGTCGGTGGTAGTAGACTCGATGTATCGTGCAGTAATACGTATTAGCCATCGCTATTTCTGAAGGATTCATTTTCATTTCCATTTTTACAGCCACAAAAAAGAACTCGTTTTATTAATCATTACAGAAACACACAACGGAGCAATGTGAAACGATGGATGTAGGCTATGCGTCTTTTTAGTAAAACAATTTTCTTTTCACAAAACTTACACCTCTTAGAAGTAGTACACAGGGATCATTGATTTCTTGACTCTTTTATTTCATTTCTTCGCGTGAGTAAGTAAACATACCGTAAGATTGTATAATTCGTGCGTGTCTTAACTTTCTTTTACCACTACCGTAGTACGTTGGCTGTTGGTTAGAAGGACCATATCTGTACATATAGAACCGGTCTCTAAGCGTCGTTGGCCGCGTTCGAGAACCGATTCTCGTCGAAGCCAACACAACAACGACGGCGGGGGTAGCAGCTTCGAATCTCGGTGAGAATAAAGAAAATCAGTTCGATCGACAATCGTGAAGATTGGAACTGGGGATTTGCACAAGCTTTAAAGGTTCGCCAAGCCACTCGAGGCGAGGAAAGTCGATGTTTCTGTGTACCAGAATGCCAAAGAACATTAACAAGACGGGGCGCGGGGATCTTGCATTTTCTCATACCCCGCAGCTGTTGCGCGGTATCGTACCGGTTATACCGGGATTTACATCTCTCGTTTGTTCCGTTGACTGACCGAGAAGATGATGATTCCTCCGGTAATCCCGAAAGATGATTTTACATCAGATGTGTCTTAGGGATTCGGTAACAAACATCGTGGAAATTGTACGAAACCGTAGAGACGGAGAGATAGAAATTGGAATTAATGTAGCCTCCCTAGGCTACTACTACCAGCGTTTACATACTATTCTGGTCCCGGTGCTGTCCCGGACGCTTTTGCACCGCGACTCTCGGCAAATATATATCTACGAGCTTGCAGCTCTCGAGGATAGCTACCGTCTCTCCTGCCGCCGCCCCTCCCTTCTCCTCGAACGGGCTCGCGGGTTCCGTTATATCCGAATTTTAGTGAAACGCGAGCCACGTAAGTACGTGGAGTCTGATTTTCTGTACGAAAAATTAGAATTACGTGCAAGCTAAGTGTCGACACTGTCGACGACGGTACATACATGTCCTATATAAAATTTTCGTTTACTATCAAATATGCAACATTCGACGTGTTACAATTAAAATGCAAATTGTAAAAAATAGTTTCACTCTCAAGGGTCACTTAGAAGTTCGTCATGAAGTTAGACGTTGAACGTTTACTAGATTTAAAGTTATAAATGAAATTACCGTAACTTTCCCCCGGAGTTATTTTTGCTTTTGTTTAATTTCCTCAGTCCGTTCTTGGATGCATGCCAATTAAAATTGGCAGACGCCAGGGGAAAGAACCACCGCGGAGATTCAGAGTTAATTGACGCGATTTCAAACGGTTGAACGATCTATGTAATTCCTGTAGAATATCAAACATTCACAGACGAAATAATTAAGAATCAGTTTACTCGTTATTGAGTAAACGTGTCTGAATCGGCTCTGAATGGCTCCATGCGACCGAGCGTGTTTCACGATGGCGCATTCGTTAAGCGCATTCTATCTTGAAAAGCTCCTTCAGTTCAATTCAGTCCCCAGCTCCTCTTTTTCTACTCGGTTTTCTTTGGATCGTCCTCGTCTTATTCCATCCGCGTTTAGACGCTATGCCGCCGCTATGGCATTATTGCAGCTGGACGGCTGAGCAATTCGAACGTTTTCTTCTTACATCATTCACCGCGTGCACAGGCTATATGCGTTACGTCCTAACGTCGGACGAAAGCCTGGACGATGACGTTGAACCTTACGCAGTGATATTAATATCCTCTGCTCCGATCTATCTATGCCCCGCGTGGTCTTCTACAATTTCACATATGTGTAATGTACCACATTGCGTCGCAGCAGCTTCTAGGTAGATGATGTATTCGCGGACGGATAGGTGTGGATAAGCACATAATTATATTGACCTTCGTTGCGGTTGCCGTTGCCACCCGATTACGCCGGCTGGGCCACGTTGCGCGTCGTAATCACGACCATTTCGCTTCATCAGTATGCACTCATGACTATGAACTTCGCGTTAAGCTTTAAGTCGGACGTTACAAAGGATCGACAATCCGTTGATCTTTTAGCAAGTAGCAAATAGGGGGGATCGGTTTCGCGATTTTTCGCATGTGCTGGGAACGTAAATTCCCTTGATGACTCGTGGGAACTTGTGACCGCTACCTCATTATTACCGTGCTACGTAACGCGGCAAAATAATCGTAAAACATTAGCAGGCTGCGGCATAGGACACTTGTCCGTATAACGATAATGCACGCAATAAAGTCCAGTAACCATGTACAGGGTGTCTCAGAGCTAGTGTCAAGCCCGAAAATGGGGAGGAACTGAGGTGATTTTAAACAATATTTTCCTTTGTCAAAATATCCGAGGCATGGTTTTTGAGTTACTAACGAAAAACACCGACCAATCAGAGCGTTCGTACAGCGGGCGACCAATAGTGCGACAACTGTCTTGGACTCCCAGTAACCGTGTACAGGGTGTCCTCAGAAATAGTCTCAGGCCTGAAACTGGGAAGGAACTAAGGTGATTTTGAACAATATTTTCCTTCGTCAAAATGTTGTCCAAGGCGTGGTTGTTGAGTTATTAACGAAAAACCCCTACCAATCAGAGCGATCGTATAGCAGACGACCAAGAGTGCGACAAATGCCTTGGACTCCCAGTAACCATATATAGGGTGTCCGAGAAAAAGTGTTAAAGACGAAGACAGGTGATCCTGTAAGTGCTTCTGAACAAAAGTTTCTTTTGCGAAAATGCAAAGTGAGTCATGGTTTTCAAATTATTAACGAAAAACAATGACCAATGACAGTAGGCGTAGGATCTGCGCCCAGCCACGTGTATGTTAGCTCGGATCGTGACACTCGGCTGTGGATTAGCGCAGGTCCTACACGCTTTTTTATTAGTCAGTGTTTTTCGTTAATAATTCGAAAACCATGGCTCACTTTCCATTTTACCAAAGGAAATTGTTGTTCAGAAAAACCTCCAGAATCATCACTTTTCGTCTCTAATACTTTTTCTGGGACACCCTGTATGTACCTTCTTCGACTGCATTTCATAGATCGGATCATAAGTGGAACAGTGTACTTCGTAATAGATGTTACCCTTCGTTGTTACCTCGTCTTGATAAGACATACAAACAATGTATGGATCCGAGTATTCTTGCACAGCTCGAATCCCAAATAAGTCCATCCAGTATAGGATGATAGTGTCGTAAGGTCTCTCGGTGATTCCGTCGCGTCGTACCTAATACGGCGGAGGCCATCCAGTATCCTATCAATTAACATACGTGTCGGCGGATGTAGTAGACGCGGTTTTAATTATGCGCGCACTCGGATCATTTTTACCATTCGTCGCGATATCAAATTCACTGCCAACCTAACTACACACCAACACTGTTCTACTAAAAAATTGTTCATAAATCAATCTTTCAAACAAAATTGTAGGTAGACTCATTATTGAATCGAAGACTTGGATCATTTATAGAAGATGTGAGATAGGTATCAGAAGTATAATAGAAATCAGTTAAACGAGATTTTCTCATAAGCTACGTGCGAAGCCGGAGAGGATACTCCACGCGGCACCATCGTGACAACGTGCCTACACATACGCGCGCGCAACTTTTACTTCCACAACGAGAAGTATTATATGTACCATAATTTGTTTGAGTTGATGTTGACATTGTGTTTGTTGTTGTGTATAAAATTTGTGACGAATGACGAAGATAATTAAAATGAACACGTCCTTGTGTCGGAAAATGCGGATGCATTCATTGATAAACGTGATGTACAATAGCCGAATAGTATGTGTTTTAATAATCGATCGCAGATCAAAGAAACAGTCCGTCTTTTAAATTCCGCGGTCAGGGCTGTGTGTGCATCGTAGAGAATGCGGAAGTGGCTGACTGGATCCATTCGAACATTTATCGTAACCGCGCGCGTTCGGTACTTCACGGGGAGAGAATAAGCGAAGTTACAGGTTTCACGCGATACGTACTATGTAAACGCTTTTACCGTGCACCGCACCGTGCACGTATGTATAGCTTGGGACAATGATTCCTGGCCAGCTCTGGCTTGTGTTAATTTTTCCTAGGAGGACATTATTAAAAGACAGTAATAAATCTTTTTTTTTTAATGCTCGATCTGACATTGATGCTGCTGGATTTTGACGTTTCAAAATGGTCTCCAAAGTTTTTCCTCAAATACGCCTAAATCGTTAGACCTACAAGGAACTTGCATAGGATTTTATTTGTAGCTGATAACTAGAGCTACAACTTTTGTATGGAACATTTTTCGTTAGCGGTGATAGTTAACGAGTAATTAACAAAAAACGGTAAAATTCTTTATTGCAAAACACTCGTTAAGTATTAATAATAGAGAAAATTGTTTCATATGAAACTTGAAAACGAAAATTTCGCAAAATCTGAAGATCGCTTGATACAGTAATTCTCAACCACTGTGCCGCAGCACTTTAATGTGTCGCCACTGGCAGGCAGTGGCGCCTCCCGAAATGAAAATCGTTTTTTTTTACATTTCTTTATCAATTGACACTACATTCAGTCCAAATATTTATTTGANCTTCATTTGCTTCCATTTTGAAATTTGAAAATTCACTAGCATCCATGACAGAGAGCATTGAAAAGATAAGACAGACTTATTACTCTTTTTGAATCTTGTCCTCTTAGGGGGAATTAACATTAGCTAGAGCTCGCCAGGAATCATTATCCCAAGCTGTACAGCTAGTAATAATAAAACTGAGCCAATTTGAGCTTGTCTTCGTTCCCCCTAGAGCGATAAAATTATTATTATAATTATATATTTATATTATAATATTATTTTTCAATGATATTGTTGAATTTTAACACAATTTTGACGCATCTAAGACGTAGACTTATTACTAAGGAAACTAATACAAGCCCAAACTGGCTCAGTTTCATTGTTACTAGCTGTACATATGTAGTATATCAGTGGTGATATTAATCGTACAAACGCCCGGTCGAATGCAATCGCGGTTTTAATCCTTCCACACATGTAATACATACATACACGCGTACAAATTCATTCTCTTCTCGAATATTCCTGAAACCGGTGTCCCGATAATCAATGTTCTACTATACTGCAAAACTGTAAAAACATACAGGGTATTAGGATAATTTGATCAGTTAGAGATAACCTAGAAGGTTTCCGCGTCGTGACGTATACCCTTGTACATACATACTATACGCATCACCGGTTGTCGGTCAGCTGTTATGGCATACCTGATACTTGCCGAGAGTGAGAGAGAGAGAGAGAGAGAGACGGTAGGCCGGTCGGTCGGTCGATCGGTCGGTTTGTTGAGAAAAGAGGTGGACAAAACGACGTCTCGGTGATGGTTCCGTTAGCTCGACCAGCCGAATCGAGTTTCCCATGCGAAGTGAGAAAGTACATAATTCCCTCGGAAAATCCCTCTTCAAAAGCGATAAGAAATAAAAGAAATCATATCTATAAAATTCTTCCCATGCGAACTTTTCCATCGTTATTGTAATAGGATGACATACGACATACAATTATCGATCTCCATAAAATATAACATATTTTACTCAGACGATGGAATAATAATAATGCTAGAATAAGAACTCGAAAATTGCTGACAGATGTGACGTCATTACGTTCCACGGGTGTGCCAGGGAGATGGCCGATGGACCCGTTCGTATAAAATGGGCTGGCTGACTGGCTAGTTGGTTGGCTGTCCGGCCGTCCGAGGTTGATGCCCGAACCCCGCGCCAACATTCCATTTTCTTGGTGGTCTCTTCGATCCCGCGCCCCGTTTCTTCTCGCGCGGTGCCGGTTTTAGAGGCACGAGCCACGGCCTCTCCGGACGCGAAGGTACGAACGACACGTGGAAGGGTCTCACTTTCGCTCGTAAGAGCTGTTATTGCTGCACTTGAGAGACTAGTCGTGAGGTCGCTCATTCTCTTCGTGCCCCTCTTTCGCGTGCCAACGTGTGATAAATGGGGCGTTTTTACCTGCTTGCCTTCCGATTCTTCCACTTCCACCACCTGTTCTCTACCTTCCGTGTTCTACGATTCTGATTCGTAGCGATCTATTTACTCTTCCTGAACGGTAATTAATGAAATATAAATATTAATTAAGTATAATAGAAAAGAATTCGTCTCTTGCACAATATTCACGATTAAAAATCAATTAATTGTAATCAATCGAAAGTAGTTCGATTAATCTCAGTTTCTTATAATAACATTTTTTATACGCAACGTTAAATGGAAACGGGAACTCGTATAATTGTTTTATAGAAAATTCTGTTAGTAAGTTTGCAGATTTTCCCGGTTTGCGAGAAACTACGATGCCGACGACGACGTAATAATCCGTTTCCGTGAAACTATGAGGCGTGTATGCACACGTAGGTCCACGGTATACATATTGTCGGCGGCGTACTACGACGTTATGTATGTCGATGGCGGCGGCTCGAGCGAGCTTATCGTTTCCAAAATAGATGATCCTCTCCTAAATTTATTAATAGACGAGCAGACGACGTGAATCTACCATTGCACCGCTATTATTGTGCCGTGATGCTCCCATTTCGCCATTTCGTCGTTGGTGCGCTTACGTAAGAGGGCGGCGGGATAGTGAATTTACAGAAAAATTAGTTCTCGTCAACCAATGTTTTTCCACCCGGGGCGTATTACGAATGTGTTTTAAAAAATAAAATCAAGCAGAAAAATCATAAATAATTGTACCTATCCCTGTGCAAATAGCTTAATGCATTCAAAAGCTTATTGGGTGGTAAAAGTATACTGAATATTGTTATTTTTAATTAGCTTTAAGTAGAATTCAAATGATAGAATGAATGACTATCTCATACCTTAATTATTATTGGATAGATAGGGCGATTGAGATAGACAGTTATTTAAACGAACTCGAGTACATAGTCGTGATTACTGATTACTGATTACTACTTGACTACCCATGAATCATCATCATTCTTGTCTGCCTTCTTTCTGTCTTGTCCTGCTCTGTGCTGTGTGTATAGACAGATCGAGAAATACAGAGATAAGCCGGTGGCGACGATTCGTATTATAAGTATGAAAATAAAGCTTATCTATCGCAAGTTGACTCATTCTACTTTTCTATATGTGCATACGTGATATCTCTTCTACTTTTCTACTTCTCCTTCAAGAATCGTTATCACTAATCACGTAAACAATGCCGCTGCATATATTATAAGAGTATTTAATTGTTTATTTTTAGCGATCATTCGTCCATGAACTGGAACTCAATATTTTTCTAACGATTCTGAATTTAATAATTGCAATTGAATATCCGCCTTTACTGGTAGGTTACATTGCAATTCTTAGATTATTACTACATTATTTTAGAAAGGCGGCATAATTTTTGTCACGCTGTTCAACGCGTGTCCCGTTAGCCGGTTTAGTTAGCATGTGCACACACATAGACGGGCGCGCGCGCGCTCAGCGTGCCGGGAACGAAATGTAAACCCGTTTGTGTTGAACAAGTCTGACCCGCATATGCAATGTCTGCATCTTTCCCCGTGCCCCATGTTAATTTGCTTTCGTATGAATACTGGAAATGGAAACAGGTTCGCGATTGAACCTTACCTTATTATAGACACGCGCACTATTATCCTCAAGTTAAAACTTTGATTTTGACGATATCGAGTGATTAGAAAAATCGTGTATGTACAGCTAGTAACAACGAAATTGAGCCAGCTACGTGCATATGTTAGTTTCCCCTAGGGGGCAAAATTCAAAACTAGTAATAAGTCTACGTCTTATTTTTTCAATGCTCGATCTAGTATTGATACTGTTGGGTTTTAACATAATTTTGATGCGTCACAATAAAAACAATTTTAACCTACGCTCATCACGATCACGTACATTAAAATTCTGTTTACTCTGACGTATGAACTTTATGTTAAAATCTAACAGTATTGATACCAAATCGAGCATTGAAAAAATAAGACGTAGGCTTATTACTCGTTTTGAATTTTATACCCTAGGGGAAACTAACAAATGCACATAGCTGGCTCACTTTCATTGTTACTAGCTGTACAGCTAATAACAATGAAATTGAGCCAGTTCGGGTTTATGTTAGTTTTTCCTAGGGCAGGCATGGGCAAATCATTCGTAAATGTAGATACGCGCCTGTAGGTTACATAGCGTTAAGAATCCCCACCATAGCCACTATGGCTCTCGAGAGCCTGTCTAGGGGGACAAAATTCAAAACGAGCATTGAAAAGTTAAGATGTAGACTTATTACTCGTTTTGAATTTTGTCATTTTGTTAGGGGAAACTAACAGAAGCCCGAATTGGCTCAGTTTCATTGTTACTAGCTGTAAAAATGCAGTACGTATGTGTTTTTGGTTTCGAGTGATCGAGGTTTCGAAAAACGCATTTCGCATTAGAACGTCCGTCCGCCGCAGAATCACGGGGAGTCGGTGGTTGCAGGTGTCGGATCAGGGGAAATGCACCATACGACGCGACGACGAGAGTCGAACAGGTAACACATTCGCGCAACGCGAAATTTCTCCGCGGTCGACGGCTATTGTTTCATCACGAGTCCTTTCGTAACGTCACGCCTTATTGCATGGAATGATAACTAGTAGCAGAGCCAGCCAGCAACGTTTATCCGTCCGAATCGTAGCAGTCCTCGGCCTACGAGGCCTTTATTGTTTCCAATAAAATTTTCTAATTTCAAATCCATTCGAATGTATTTGACTAATATTTGTATAAGACAGCAATAAAAATGATCATCGAATAATATTGGAAATTCTCTGCAAACCTCTCTATCTGCTATTTTAGACTGTACGTTCTTTCTGGTATTAAAGGACTCTACTAGCCGTTCACTCTTATGCGTGAGAGTATGTTAATGTGGATCCACCGAATTTTTAATCCACTCCGGAGATGTTCAAAATAGGTAAGAAAATGATAGGTGGTAAGTATACGGGTGGGGAGAGGAGGTAGAGGGAGGGGTTACAGGGAACTGTGCTTCGCGGTGTGTTATGTATCTCGCGTTACGCCACACGCCGCCGCCCGCGCCGGTGCGATACAGTGGAAAGATACATGTACGTAAACCGACTGATCTTTACACTTTGCACGCTACATACACACGAGTTGCACGTCTGTGACGTAACTCCGATCGCATCCTCAGGTAGATGGAGGCTGCTGACAATCCTCGTGACTCTTAAAACTCGAGCATCGTTCGAACCGAGCCGAGGAAATGCGCGCGCGCGCGTGTGCGTTTGCGTACTTGGGTGGTGCTGACTTCTTATCGGTCGATAACGAATGGTTCAAAGGCTTCATCGTTCGTCGTATCGTACACTGCGTTGTTTTTCTTTCCTTCCATTCGATCTCGGATACACACGATCTGCCTTGCAGCTGCACATCATCTCACCTAACACAACTAGTTCGTTTCTATCGAAGATTCTAATTAAGAATTGTATTTCAATTGCTTTGGTATCCAATTGATATCGATCTGTATCACAGGACAATAATCGTTGTCTTCGTCCGCGTATAATCTGATAGAACCGTCCGTCCAAACGTCCGTCAACGTGTCTAGCACACGTCGTTAAATTGAACGTTTTTATACGTCTGATTAGCACCGTGTGCCACTGTTCCATGCTATTACAACAACTGTGTATGGCGCTCGTATTAATGATAAAGTCTGCTAACAACCTATATTTTATGCGACCAGCTGCCAACAGTGAGAAAGCGCATGCAATCGTAATCGTATTCATGTTATCCGATTTAAATCTAAATAGCTGTAATATTAACGCCATTAAAATCCTGAGTCGGAGCAATAATTTCATAAACACTCTTTTACGATTCGCTACGTAATAAGTTCTTAAAAACTGCAAGGAAGCTGCGCATCAATTCTACGATTATTTATTTTCGATAATATTCAAGTTCGGAATCGTAATAATAAGCTTCTATCTTTGTTTGTTACACACAGTTTCTACAAAATCTGGGCAAAGTGGACAGGACCGCGGACGACATATTCGACGAGCATCTGCAAAACTTTATGAGACAGCAAAACGCAGCGAACAGGTTGCAGAAAGAGTTCAACAATTACATCAGGTGTGTTCGAGGTAAGTCGTTTGAATAATAAAATCGTGTAAGAGATGAATATTCGAATCGGTTGTGATTCATAGACTACAGATGTATTCGAGAAAAAGTTAATACAGAATAAAAAGCGCGTACAATATTCAAGGACGTGCAAAGAGTAAAGTTCATACTGTTATTTATGAGGAATGAAACGATTTCTGGCTGATTGACTACAGTAACGTTTTATTTTGCAAAAAAATCGGGAGTCTATTATACAGGGTGTCTCAGCTAAAGGAGGCCACCAAAATATCTCCTGTATTTTAATATGTAAATATTATATACACAGGATGGGGCAAATAAAGTGTTACAGAGCAATATCTCTCAAACTAACGATCATATCTAAAAATGTTTCATACAAAAGTTT